>NC_135561.1:14007960-14062960 GCF_964340395.1 Glandiceps talaboti
CAACAACGGACAAACAAACAGGCAGGCAGGCAGGCAGGCAGGCAGTCAGACAGCCAGACAGCCAGACAGACAGACAGACAGACAGACAGACAGAACATACAACCACAAATACCTCCTCTGGATGAAAATGACTTCCATCTGCATTTATCTCTATTCACAGGACTTGGGCTTGGCATGACAGGAGTAACATGCCTCGACATGGTCGGGAAATATTTCAAACGAAGGTTTCCACTAGCTGTTGGGATCTCCATGGTTGGGGCAGGTGGTGGCACGTTCGTCTTATCTTTGGTCAACCAATATCTATATGACACCTACGGACTAAATGGAATGCTGATGATTCTCTCAGCTGTAATGGCCAACATTTGTGTTTCAGGCGCCCTCATGAGACCGCTCGGTGAACATCAAACAACGGCATTGACGAAACGAGATTTTACAGGACAGAACAATTATACCAACAGAAACGTTACTTATTTAAAGTACAATATAATCAAAGAGAAAAAAGCTTCACGAATATTACAAAAGATTTGGAGTGGTAACAACCATGTCTACGCAGTCCTTTTACTAGCTGCAGTTTCGCAAGGTATTGGGCAGTTTGGAACAAGTGTGCATATGGTAAGTGTTTATTAGTTTGTGGCAGAAGCTTCACGTGCACGTTCTTCAGTTCCCTCCAAATTTTGCAATGTGGAAGCTTTTCCCTGGTCCTCCTGAATAATAAAAGAACGTTGAAAATAACAAAAAATAGGTTCACCGTCTTTTTTTCAAAGAAGTCGTCAATCCTCTATTTTCCAATAGAGTTAAAAGAGGGGAGGGAGGGAGGGAGAGAGAAGGAGAGAGAGATAAAGATATATATATATATAGAGAGAGAGAGAGAGAGAGAGAGAGAAAGAGAGAGAGAGAGAGAGAGACGGAGGGAGGGAGAGAGAGAGGGAGGGAGAGAGGGAACGAGAGCGTATATATGTAGAGAGAGAGAGATAGAGAGAGAGTGTGTGTGTGTGTGTGCGTGCGTGTGTGTGTGTGTGTGTGTGTGTGTGTGTGTGAACTTAAAATGTCATAAACGCTAAAGTTATACAGTACAAGAGAACATGAACCTATACTAATCTACACCTATCGCCATTTAAAAGATAAATATTTCCCTTATAACCTGTGACCTCTGACTGACTGACGATCTTCTTCCATTTATTATCCATTCTACGCAGGTTAGACGTGCACGTGACTATGGTATCGGTGATATTGAAAGTTCATTTTTGCCGGCAATCATGGGATTAGTTCAAATTGTTGGTCGCCCAGTCTTTGGGGCACTGGGAAATATAACACATGTTAAAGACAAACCATACATTGTATGTGGTCTGACCACAGCAACCTGTGGTCTTGTAACAGCCATGAGTATTTATGTAAAGTCATACACAGGTAAGTGTCATTCTTGAATCATCAAGTCATTCTGTTCTTACTAGGCATTCCTAATAGCATTTGTAGATGGTGAATGGTTAGGGTGTCCGACTTTGGATTGTAGGTTAGAGTCTCGCCGCTGCTTTAAAAAAAATTCTTAAAAAATCTAAATGGTTTACAGTCAACCCATCTGTATGAGAGACCGTGTTGGATAGAAGCTGCTGCAATGTGAACGCACGCAGACACAATTGATAGTTACCCCCCCCCCCCGCGAGTGGAGAAAATATTACCCATTACCCAGCATCACAGATTACAATTTGTGTTATCCATCTATGCATGTCACCTGTTTGTCTATCATAGCTACTACTTGTATCCGCCACTTTAAAGTGACTGAAAGAGGCTATTTCAGACGTAAAATTCGTCTGTGTCATTTATTTATCTATTCCTTACTGGAGCGAGTTACAAAATCGACAAGGTGTTAGTTAGTATTCCCAATAAATAAGTCGTCTTGGTTACCCAGACTCCTGTGGCTGACTTGTGCTGCCTGTGATCGGGTGCTTGATACTAAACCTTGATGCCCGAATGTCTGCATGGCGTTGCAATACATTTAAATGGGTTATTTCATTTAGACTAAATGTAACAAAAAATGCGACCTTGCTATTGAAGAGTAGAATATGCGGTAACGTTTAGGTTTCTGCGTGGTTGTATCAAACAGAAAAGCCGAACAGTATAATTTTCAAATTCACTGTAATACTTCTGCCAAGTTCATTCCTTGTTCCCGTTCTCTCGACCCGTTTCAGTATCTATAGGTCTCCCTCTACCGCCGTTCATATATTCTCTCCCAGTACGCAGTATAGCCTTGCATTGGCCTTGCCGATGATAAAATGGATATCTATTTATTTACGATTGTTAAATAAAAAACTTTACAGTCTGTACGCTGTAGCGTGACGGGGCGCCCTCATGCATCCGAATCGGTCAACACTTAAATGGCTGATATAACGCATGACAGGACAAGTCGTGTCTTACAGACTGAAGTCGGTGGTGGCCTCTTAGTTTGTTAAAAAGCAACCGGTGCAGAGCAGACTGGACGTGATATAGTGCGTACTTGTGCCATACAGGTATCCATTATTATATCTTTCTTTTCACTCCCCTCTATTTATTCCTTGTTATTAACCCCTCCCCCCAATACACACATCGCCCCAGCCCCGTCTCAAATCTAGCTGTTTATACCTCGCTCGTATTCTTTCACAGGTCAGATATTATACACTGTGTTATTTGGTCTGTCACTTGGAGGATATAGTGTGTCATTGCCTACCCTTACAACACACATCGTCGGTAAAGACAAATTTGCCAACCGATATTCGATACTCATGCAGCTGTACGGAATCACTGCATTCCTTGTCGCACCACTCGTCGGTAAGTTTATATACCACACAGACACAGACATAGCCACAGACACGGACGCGGCTAGACACACGTACACGCACATGCATCGAAACTCTAAGTATAAATTAGTATACACATGTCACCCACACATGCAAATAAAGATGCATGTAGCATGCATTCACACACACACACACACACACACACACACACACACACACATACATACATACATACATACATACATACATACATACATACATACATACATACATACATACATACATATACGGACGGACAGACAGACAGACAGACACACAGACAGACAGACAAAAACTGGTGCGCGTAAACATTAGGCGAAGGTGCATTAACACTTTATCGGTATATTACCCTTTCATTGTTTTTACATTCATGATCTTCTCAACTAGGTTGGATGAGGGACATACACGGAGTTTATGATGAAGCGTTCTGGCTGATAGCATTGGCGTACTTGTTGGGTGGAATTTTGATACTGTTGCTGCCTGTGGTCGATATGGCTGTGGAGAAGTCTCAAGAAGGGGATAATAAAAACATAGTAGTTTATTTGTAAACCCGGTGGTGACGCATAGAGGCAAAGTGGGTAACAACTTGCTCACAATACCAGTAAACTACAGCTAAAATGATGTAGGCTTTGTGTTTCACTCACGGGCCATTATGTTTTTGACACAGAGCTAGACATATTTCAACTCTAGACAATAACAGAGATACAAGAAACACAGCATGATCCTTTGTCCAATCACATTGAACACTGATAAGCATTGATATTCTTTCATAGTGCAGTAGAAACAGGCCTCTAATGAACACATTACACATGGACTTGATGATTTTGATGGCTGCAATTGTTTATTTTCTAATTGATAATCAACATTTCAACTTGACTACTTCTACATCCCCCACCTATGTAATTTGCATTAGAAGTTGTCTGAGGGCGTATATTAAATGTCGTAAGTGAAACACCACGTCTACATAATTTTAGCTGTAAATGACTAACAACCATTGCGCAAGAACATTGGTGTACAAAAGACACCGTGACAAGGACAAGAAGGAAATTCACGAGACAGAAATTGCGATCTGATGGGGTCAGATTTCAAGAATGTGCGTAAGTTATTTGTATTTTATATGACGTCCTTGACAACCCATCTTTCTGAGTTGGTTTGAATGTTCACTGAATGCAATTAAGTCTATATGCAAGTGTATCGTTATATTAAAGCGATGACAATGCAGTAGTACAATGAACGCACAAGTCATCAGATCACCACTAATGGAGGCCCAGTATTAGTAGGAAATACAACTCGGCTCAACGTTCCGCTATGCATTTCCTTTCCAAACAGATTACTGGAATGGAAAATCAAATACTCTTTTATAGTTTCAGCAAGATGGGCCTTAATTCAGGGCAGTTTATTTATGCAAGTCTTTTAAGTTTTTAAGTACCTCATCATGGCATTAATATATCTGTAATATACAAAATACGTCCTGATGTGAAATAATCTGTATTTTCATTAAATATTTTCTAGTGTTACATTTTGAATATATATTTCCAAATTTTTCGCAAACAAAGTTTATCATCATTACTTTACTGTATAGACCGTTTTAATAAATTGATATTCGAAAAGAGTTACTTCTATCGTCGGTGGGAATGTTTGTATACTCTCCAATAGTCCTACTGGTTTCGCTAAGGGTGTCTGTATTTCATATTTGAAGAATTTCACGTTGCTGTCCATACGTATTCCCCCTCACAGTTCCTTATCTCATTGTAATGTGGTACGCCCTCATCGATAACATGACAACAACTGCGAACTGCTCAGGCAAAACTAGTCGCTACTGATCATGGAGCCACTGGCAGTGAAATTGTGAACTGAAGCAGGAGAGACAATCCAAAACCAACAAGGTACCTTCTTTTCTAGTTAAATACGAGCATTTCTTTTAGGTTGTTCCGGATTGGCATGACCTAGTTTGGGTTAATGCCGTGCCATATAATTAAAACAAAACAAAAGAGGCGCAAGTTTTTGTCGTATAATAAATACATAATCATGTTTCTTTCTCTCAGATGTCATTCTAAAAATAAAGTGGCCATGGACCATTACACAGCAATATATAGTAACGTACGTACAATAAAAAGTGATACATTTCCAAAATCTTGTTACTATGTAATAAATGTATTATAAATCACACTGTTTGGAATACTAACATTCCCATGACAGATGAGGGAAAAAACGTCAACAATCAAATTCAACAATGTATCGTGTACTTTTGATGTTTTTAAAATCCAAAATGACCTCTTCACTGATTCGACGTATATATGTAAGACATGTGAGTGAGCTGTGTCAAACAATGTGTTGGTGCAGAATATATACGTCACAATGTGCGACATAGACTGTGAAATACATCGACGCATGGGGAGCGTCATTGAGAAGAGCGCCCGCAACGGCCGATCTTTCAGATTATGTTGTATAACCTCGTCGATTCTCTTCGCTGTATACTGATACTAGATTGCGTTCGGACATAATTCTAAATGTCGGCGACGACCGTCTTTTTGACATAAAGTTATGAATCCCTTTCCATTTGGTTGTGGGAGTCGTGCTATGAGTATATCACAAAATGTTGACAGGCCTTTGTTAGGGGGTATAATCCATATCATATACCTATTAGGCCTAATAGTACACAAAATTGTGTTGTGTGGTTCGGATTGCGCTCAATTTTAGAATAGGTGGTGTAGGTAGATTTGTTTTGATTTTTTTTTTCATATGTGAGTGTTTAGTTCAGGTTTTCCATATGGACTATGTGTAACTGGTACTGTGGTTCTTCGTTTCTTCTCATCAGATGTACAGCCATTACAGATTGAAAGAACAGTTTTATATTGTCTTTTTTAAGTTGATGTCAGTTTCCAAATCCCCTATTTCACAATTTTTGACATTTTGTTATTTTCTTCTCGAATATGTAAAAAAGAAGAAGATTAGGGTCGGCATTGAAAAACTAGGTGGGGTCGGGTAACCGGAACCAAACAAATTTTTTTAGGCTTAACATGAAAACAAACTTTGTTCCTATTTACAGCCGAACTTTTACTGTTCAGCATTCTTATGTATCTCAGCTACTGGATGTTGTTACTGTGCCTGATCGCGATAACATCGAATGGCATATAGTCGTACGGTTCACTCTAGGCGATAATTTGCGCAATTTGTCCGAATCCATCCAAACTTGTAGCACGTGAGATTACATGCTAATACGACTTTAGCCATGTCGACACGTCGTCTAGGAGAAGACATTTATGCAACTGGTTCCGTTGTCAGTAACGACAACCTTGCAGGGGGTGTCGTGAGTTACGGCAATGCCGATCGGACGGACAAGATTGTCATCATCGCTGTCAATACGGCAAACGAGTCGGCCATCAGGAGCAAATTTCTGGACATTCTTCAGATCGCTGTCACACGTGTAGATATTGTCGTAAACGTCAACAGCCACACCTCTCGGATTACTTAGCTGGATTCCTCGTCTACCGTTTGAAATTTCAGCAATTGGTTTTCCGTTGGAGTCAAAGAGTTGCAGACGTTTGTTGTAGTAGTCAGATACAATGACCCTCCCATGACTATCAACGGCAACAAATTCAGGGTGATCAAATTCACCGCGGTCACTTCCCATACTTCCGAAATCTGAGATCAGATCAAATGTACTCCTTGAATAAATGTTAATACAATGAGTACGACTATCAACAACATACACCATACCTTTGGATTTGTTCAATGCAATGCCACAAGGAACTTTCAGTTCTTTTGTTCCAAAGCTTGACCTCTTTGACCCCTTTTCATTTCTGACCACAACTTTGCCTTTATTGAGGGCACCAGCATCGACGCTCACCAAGTACATGTCGTCATCATAGGCCACATCTCGCGGGAAAAATTGTTCTTTCAGTTCGACATTCTCAGCTGTGGTCCCATCTCCCGACTTTGATGCCTTAAAAAGTTGAACTCGGTGGTTTCTGTGGTCGGCTACGGCTATGTCGCCGTTTTCATTGACGGTAGCACCGTACGGTAGGTCAAGTTCGCCAAGTGTTGATCCTTGACGACAGAATGCACGAGTTAGTCTCCATGGACACAGCTGTAGATCAAAGTTGAGAGGGGAATCATCCACCTTAATTGCAAGCTTATGAAGACCACTTGATGTACCGATAACTTTCACACCGTGGATGTCACCAGTTTTATCGCTGCTAATTTTGACAACCTCCAGCTTTCTAATCTGGTCATGTGGATTTCTCAACACTGCTGAAATAGCCTCTTCTCGTTTGCCCATCACTTTGACAATAGGTACCTGTAGCTCTTCGCCAACCCTAATGGACTTTGGCAATCTCAGTTGACTACCCACAGTTGTAGATTTGGACTTAGGGGTGACTAAACCTCCCTGTAAATAACCAAGACATCCCTGAAGCTCGATGTCATCTGCTGTGAACGATGCAAAGTCGTGAAGTTTACTACCTTGCTTTCTTTCATATTGGGAGAATTCATCTGTCTGCGCTAGGATTTCTTTATAGGGTAACATCATATGATCTTTAGTACCATGGTTTAGTAACATTGTCACTACCTTTTGGGTGAACATCACATGTTCATCTTTCTTCTTCAACTGATTGACTTCCTCTGAGAGCTGACATTTCGCATCTTTGTAGTTTTCCTCTAGGTCATTCAGCAGTTCCTTCTCCTTACTTTTGATTTCCTGTCGTAGCTTCTCGAGTGTTGCCTGTGTGTGTTTTTGTATTGTGTCTCGTGTTTGCTGATACTTTTTAGCATACACATTAGACATTTCCTCGGTAATCAATTTGCTCTGTTTAACCTTTTGCTGTACATCTTTGAGATCATCCAACTTTACTTTCAAAGTTTCACTGAACTCCTTGGCTGCATCTTTCAAATCAATGAAATCGTGTTCTGGTTTTGTGTGTTGAACGTAGGTACACGTTAGACATATTGGTACGCCACATGTCCGACAAAACAGCTTCACAGGATCTTCTTCATGATATAGACACATCGCCTTGGGAACACTCACACATTCTTCGAAAGTGCCCGAGAAAGTTTGCACGTGATGTTGACTGTGTGATGTTCTTGAACACTTCTCACAAATGTGACATTTGCAATCTGTACAGCTCATACTTGGAAGCTTCACAACACACGTCTCACATTTATATTTCCCACTCTTTCTTCTGGCAAGAGTCATTTCTTGTACGATATCTGCTATAAAGAAGGGTTTTAGATCTTCCGACTCCGTCTGGAATTTTTGACTGCATTTTTGACAGTACAGCTCACCACTTTTCATATTTGTCTTCAGGCAGCTCTCACAACATCCATGTAGACACGGTAGCATTCTCAGCTTACCATGTTGTACCATTTTCATACAAAGGACACAGGTTATCAGCCAGTTTTCCTTGGTGTCCGACACCTCTTTATGAACTGCAGACATTTTCAAACAATGTTGTGGTCCTCACCCTCACAAACCTGGATTTATAAAGATAAAATCACAAAAAATCACACACACAAAAGAACACAACACTGCTAAGTGCATAATACTAAGCATGAGGTGAGACTGTACTTATCTGCAATGCATTTTTTCATATGCTTAGGCGAAACCAAAAAAAACAACATTTCTCTAACCCACAATGATCATTCTAAATATAGATTTATAAAAGATGGCAAATCTGGCTTTGAAGGGGCCTGCTGTACAATGTATAACATTCAGGTAGTCTACACCCGTGGTTGGAACAAGGAGTAAACATGACGTCATCACCGTATCGTTCTTTGTTCGTCTATTCTTTACACCCTTAACAATTCTTTGTGTTCATCCGGGTCACTTTGACTGAACGCCTTTGTATGGTACAACCTTCATCGTGTTGTGCTAATATAATAACAATAGGCAATAGAAGTCTATAGTATGACTGTATGGTATGAAATATAACGAACGTTGCGCAGTGTCGGAAAATTCCATGTATGTTTAAGCAATAACCCTAGAACACTTTTATACAATGATTTGCTATAAACAAAGACGCACATAGTGCACACAGCATATAAATAAAACGCCGGGGCTGAACATTGTACGTATGGACGACATGACCTTCATAGTTCGAGGATGTTGTTGTTACTATTGTTCTATATTCGATTGTTATGCGCAAATACCGAGTAGCTTGCCAACATTGTCGGTTGCATGTTGGTGTAGGGTCTATGGTTGCATTCAGCGTGTTATGATTTGTTATCCCGTAAATACAACCCAGGACCGGATGCACCTTTATGACAACATATGCAGGGAAAATACTTGTAGTGAGTTATGAAGCCACCCATGTTACAATATAGCTATCTATTAGTTTACGCATGGAAGTATAAACCACGTTATACTTCCATGGTTTACGTTTCCAACAACACGGTACTGTAATATATCGGTCTGCTATGTATAGACACGGAGGTAAGAATCTCTACGATTCACTGTCGAATAAGTATTTATGCAGCAAAATAACGAAAACGGCAAATACCTTCTAGTTGATGAAATATATCTTGAAAAAATGCTCTCAGAATCGTAAATGTATCCAATCGCAGAAACGGCATTACAGGAAATCAGAACGTTGTCGTAGCAGTAAGCTCATGGATTCCTTCCATTATTGTAATATCACCGCTGTCCCCCAGCAGTTGAAGGCAGGAGTCGACAACCGTACACCTTTTTTTTCACGATTGTGAGAAACGGTTCTTCCCAACCAACCACGAATGTCAGTCGTGCCTGTTCGATGTTTGACCAGATACACAGCAGATAACGGTCGGAGCGTCGGTCAGTACGTGACGTAGCGTGCTCGTCGTTCCATATCTCCCCTGTCAACGTTAACTTATCTCTATGAGCATAGACGTTACACATTATGCGCTGATCGTGATTTAATTATGGATATTTTTACTTCCGGGTCACCAAAGAAAAATGACAATAACTTTTGTAACGCAACTGTCTGCGTTATAATTAGTCTATAACAACATACAGACATGAATTTCGTGCCACGCTACCGGCCATAAGAAGCCTGATAGGGCTGAACGACACGACGTATCTCACAGTCTAGTGTTGCGTAGGAGAATTAGACAAATTACTCTTTTGGTACATGTATATACAAATGTATTCGGGAAAACTCGCTGTGATTTTAATACCTGACTAGCTCTTTTAATCTACTGTACATGCATTTGTTTTGGTTTACAAAAAATAGCGGAAAGATAATTTTTCATTTTGGCTTTTTTCCCCTTTTTTTTGGTGGATAAACATTTTAAACTCCGGCGTACTAGTACTCTTAAGCTTATAGCGGCATCACAAGTATTGATTTACTCCATGATTTCACGACTGAAAGTAATTTTTTTTCTCCACACTGATTTAATTGGACCAAACATTGCTGCATGTAGAAAGAAGGGCCCGACATCATCGGATATTGAGAAGTGTACGCCAGACTCTTCTTCTTCAAGTCTACATAATTATATCTAAAAAAATACATTAGATGTAAAAAAAATAAAAGTTATTCCAATGTCTGAAAGGGGGCAAAATAAAATATAATATTACTTTATTCACAAATGATAACACAAGTCTGTTTAGAGAGTGTCATATTCATATATGATATTTATATATAAATGGGAAAACACAGAATCTTTGCAGACAAACAGCACAGAATCCGACGTGACCTTTGACCCGATTGTCCTTCACTATTGTTCAGAGAACAAAACAGAACAAAATACACCCCTTTACATTGAATAAGCCGTTGGTTCTACGTCAGCCCACTATCAACTGACAACGGTTCAAAGGGGGTGGGTGGAGTGATGGTCTGAAAGCCCCTCCCCCCCTCCGAAATATTTTGCTCATGATTTTAACCAACTTGAACAATTAAAACATTCCTCGTGGCTTCGCCGCAATACTTCCTAAAACCTTAGGCTAGATTTAGTGATGAGTTGGATGACAACTATGCAAATCTATTTGTATATGCCTTCCTCTCTGTCTGTATTATATCTCTCTAGTCTCTGTTTGTCTCTCTGTTGACTTTCTCTCTCTGTCTCCTCCTGTCTGTCTCTCTGTCTTTGTCTGTGTCTATGTCTGTCTGTCTGTCTGTCTGTCTGTCTGTCTGTCTGTCTGTCTGTCTGTCTGTCTGTCTGTCTGTCTGTCCGTGTGTGTGTGTCTCTCTCTGTCTCTGTCTCTGTCTGTCTGTCTGTCTGTCTGTCTGTCTGTCTCTCTCTCTCTCTCTCTCTCTCTCTCTCTCTCTCTCTCTCTCTCTCTCTCTCTCTCTCTCTCTCTCTCTCTCTCTCTCTCTCTCTCTCAAACCTTCAAACCTCAAGTGCAGTCGTTTAGCTTGTAGTTTACAAAATTGTACATTTCATTTACCTACCACGCATTTAATTATGAGGCAGTCAATAACCAACCAAGCAAATGTGTGTGCCTGTCAAAATATTTCTGAATGGGTAAGTTAAAGCATGGAGGATAATTTCTCCAAGGTTAAAGTTTAGGTAATATAGCCACACCGTATAATAATGGATTGACGCGAGTATAATTGGGGTATTGAAGGCTATTTTCAAGTCCATGACTTTCGATAATGTGTATAATTTGAAATTTTATGCCACTAAATGGTCTCTTGCATGTCCTTATTTTTAGGAAAGTGCTTACTATAGGAGGGGACACCCCCTCTCCCCACTCGCTATCATGGTGGATGCAGTTTCTAATCACAATCAAGATATATGGGGGGGGGGCGTCACTATGTTTTAGAATATTGAGTGATAGGGGCAGCCATTTTTTTGTTTTACAAGAGGTAGGATAGTGACATTTAGTCAGCCCGATGGAAAAATCCACCCCAGGCCAGAGAAAATGACCGGTCCCTTAGTTTAATAAGGTGTACCATACTGTAAATCTCTGAAGTGGATATGATGGGGGGGGGGAGAGGGTTTTGAGAATTCTTTTTGACCAAAATGATTTCTCCCCAGGTCCCCCCCCCCTCCGTAAATTCTGATCTCAGCCTTACTTTTGTTGCGACAAAGCCAGTGTAAAATGAGATATACAATATATACAATCAGTAAAAACTTGCCTTGGGACCACTTGGAGACTATGAGTCATCAGGAGGGAAACTGATGAAACTAAAAGAGGCATCCCTTATAAAATATAAATAACACTTGTTTCTTCTGTGATCGCGCAACTCAAGTGAATGGACTTGCCTGATCACAGCAACAAGTGTTATTTTACCCCTTTGATATATAATTGGCTAAAATACGCCAATATTATCGGTATTTTAGTGATACATATCTCGGGGAAACAAGTGCCTGTGAATTACCCATAGTGCCTCTATCATAGTGTTTATCACTATCGCCCTTTCTATGTCGGAGGTCGTCTGGGTAAGACAATTCGAATTTAGTAACTATCACTCTCCTTACTCGTTCCACCATTGACCATGTTTACAAAATACCTTAAATGTGGCATAGTGTGAAACAAGTCAACCAGGTTTTTTTACAATGCGCTCTAAAAACACTGGAAGCAAACCCAATTGTACTGGGGATATAAAACATTGATTTCATTCATTCATTCATTCATTCATTCATTCATTCATTCATTCATTCATTCATTCATTCATTCTTTCATTCATTCATTCATTCATTCATTCATTCATTCATTCATTCATTCATTCATTCATTCATTCATTCATTCATTCATTCATTCATTCATTCATTCATTCATTCATTCATTCATTTTCGTAACGTACTTAATATTTAATATTGATTTTTTTTCTTCCATTCCTAGAAAACATTCATCTGAATTAGTTCGCCATCTGGCTAAATGAGTGTATGTAACACCAAGACTGACGGTCGCCGGACGGACGGACAGACAGACAGACAGACAGACAGACAGACAGACAGACAGACAGACAGACAGACAGACAGACAGACAGCCAAACAGACAGACAGACAGACAGACGGACGGACGGACGGACGGGTGGACAAATGCAGACATATACAGACATAAAAGTTCATTCTCACAGACGAACAACACTGCGCATGCCTGTTTGGTAGCGGCGATATAAAATATTATATGACATTTAAGATCTGTCTTTCTTAATTCAAATGTTAAAAGGTCAATAGGTCAATAAGAAGAAGTAATGTTACAGCACACAGGGACAAGAATGGAACCGTTTTGTAAAGTTAAATTATAATACAAGGTTCCATGTAATAAAGTGATGATTTGAAATCTAGTGGGGTTTATTTCGAAATCAATTTTAATGAACCACCTTCACTATACTATGACTGACTACCTTATTAATTATTTATGAGTTAGCTGTACTGAGCGCCCTCAACCGGTGACCCTTCCGCGTCCCCACTCACCATGAAAAAGAATCCCACATTTTTGCCAATGTCCCGTCAGCATCGTAAAGGTGTACACACGTGACAATATCCCATTAATTTTGTAGCATACCGTTGCCGATGCAGACATTGGTGAAAACGTAGGAGTTTTAGAATTTGAAACTCTAGAAAGAAATATTAATTTCTGAGATGAGAAGTCAATTAGCCATTTTGGTATAGTCAAACAGTCCCCCCTGATTGTAATTAATTATGTTATCTTGTTTTTAATCAAGCGGGAAATGACTGTCGTTTAAAAATGAAATTTCGGAAATTACTTTTTTAATTTGGAGAAATCGCTGAAGTAAGCTTATGATTTGATTTCGGTTATTTAAGCAAGTATGCAAATTAAACAACGAAAGGAAATTGAATGAACAGATAAAATACTGCTGTAAACAGATTCTAAAGTCATTTCACTGAAGTGTGGCTCTGACAACTACGTATACTAAATCCCCGAAAATGGTTATAGTGTGGTGGTTTAGTGTGGTTATCATGTATGCCTTCTGTGGTCTCTCCCATGCCAACAGTATAGGTGAGTTATATGAGTGAGTGATTGAGGGATTTGTTTTCAAAAGAATAGGACCACCGCCCATCATTCGACGAAAAGAGGATAAATATTACAGAAACTTTTGGAACACAATGACAAATAAAACAGAAATTACAAAGATAGTAATGTCTTCTCTCTGAGTAAGAACGCTTTAAATACAAAGACAGACAAATGAAAAAGTGTAAGTTGATTGCTGGTCGAAAGTAAGGTTATTGCTTTACCTCGTGTTGGGTACTGTATGAACTAATTTGGTATTAGTTCCTTTCTAAGAGACTGGTATAATAAAGGACAAAATAACAAAACATGTAGTTCATCTTCAAGAACATTTAGACCTTCATTTTCACAAAAAATACATGTTCTGTCCGTGATGTCTTTACCAACATGTCTTCCAGTCTCAATAGCTAAAGTATGGTTTGAACAACGGAATTTAGCTAAATGCACCTGGATATATACTTTGTAAATATAATTCAGGTCCTAGTTGAGACTTAAATGTCGCATAAAACTTGAGTCTTGGAGATTCATTGATTGTGTCATGCCACTCTTGTTGATAACAATCAGTTAATCTTTGGTGAAATATATTCATAAATAATTCAACATTTCCAACATGTTGCTCAAGCCATGCATAACCAAAGCTAAGAGCTCTTTAATTTTTGTAAACCAAGTGGTTTTACCTACCTCATCTAATTTCTTTAACATTTCATAGGCAGCTCTAGGGTACCGAGAACGATCCATGTGTACCAGCTTAAGCCAATATGTCACACATCATTTCATGTACGTACAACAAAGTGGAACACTGCCACACTCGCCCAAAATAGCTTCAGTATTTGTGCTACTCCCGACCCCTAATAAAAACCTACAAAAACGGAGATTATTTTTTCTATTTTTGGGGAGAATTCACGACCCCAGATATCAGATCCATAAACAATCCACAGGTGCTACACAACTACTGTCAAACAATTTGAATGAATTATGCATGGTTATACCACCTAGTTTCTTTATAACAATAAATATCAGAGGTAACGCCTTTCTTGACGCTTAGAGGCAAGTTCATTTTTGGCAGGTGACCATGACAAAGGTGAGGACAACAAAAGTCCATGAAAGTTGTCGTGCTTGGCACACTCAATTTGCCCAAATAGTACCACTTTTCGGTACTTTTGATAATGCCACAATTTCTGAAAACTAAAATTGTTGTTTTATCCAAATTAACAGTCATAAACCAATGCTTACAAAAAAGTTCAAGCTGGTTAATTTTATGTTGTAATGCTATAGGTAGATCGGCACTATCACTGACATAATCTGTGTACACTGATAGGCCTATGTTTGGAAAATCATCTGTCAGAAATATTCCATCACGTTCAGTCTTTCTTATATAATTGCTTAATTCATTAATAAATAAACTGAAAAGTAAAGGACTAAACATTCAACCTTGTCTTGTACCAACCCCGCAATTGAAATAACTGGTGAGGCTTTCAATTCATTACATAATACACATGATTCCAATGTTGAGTACATTGAGAGTAACACACGAAGCACACAACCATGGAGGCCATATGAAATTAGTCTATACCATAAATAGTCATGACGTACACAAGCGAATGCTTTGGAAACATCAACAAAAATACAGAATAACCTTCCTTTGCGATTTTAAAGATACTTCTGAGCCATCGCATGTAGTGTAAATACATTGTCAACTGTGGAGTACCCCTTACGGAAACCAGCTTGAGCTTCAGTTAACAGTTTAGAATCTTGTGTTCATTGCACTAAACGTTCATTTAAAATTTTAGTAAATATTTTGCTTGTGGCTGACAATAGATTCTATGCCAACAGTATAAGTGAGTTATATACTTTTATGTAACAAAGCAATAGCAAGACATATATAAAGAGTCAAGCAGTCCATGTTAAGAGAGCTGACAGACACTATCAACTGAGAAGTTGTAAAGAACGATACAAAAATCACTGCGTCTACTGGAATACGTTATAACTGTTACCTCTAAATACATGAACTTTTCTTTGTTTTTTTTTTCACAGGCAATGGGAACGACGAAGTACCACGATATTGTCATGAGATGCAGGCAATGCTAGAATCTGTACGCAATGAAGGCAGTGGCTATATGTTCGCTGACATGGATGTTCAATGTCAAAAAGACGGCAGTTTTGAAAGCATGCAATGTTCGTTTGGAGTATGTTCATGTATTACACCATATGGTAACTTAATTGCGAGAACCTTCACACCCGCAAACAGAGATCCACCAATCTGCAAAGGTAGGGTTTTATTGCCTAGGTCGTGATATACAAATAGTTTTGTTTAGAAATTAACTTTGCCAATTAAATCATAGTTTCAAACCAGTTTCGCAGAAAATTTATTCTATATTTTTTCCCCAATAGTAGTCTATATCATAGGTAGTTACAATGTAGTAGTACCTTGAAATAACAATTACGATAATTGTAAAAACGCAATATTTTGAAACGAAGAAATTATCAAATTAACAACATCGTCACATGTGTCATTTATAAAGCCATTGACATATTACAGAACATTTCATCTATCAAATATGTTTCATTAGAATATGTGAGAGACGGACAGACAGATAGCTATAGACAGATAGTCAGCCAGACAAACAGACAGGCAGAAGACAGACAGACAGACAGACAGACAGACAGACAACCTGACAGACAGACAGACAGACAGCTAGCCAACCAGATAGCCAGACAGACAACCAGACAGACAGACAAACAGATAGACAGACATACAGACAGAGAGAGAAGGGAAAGGGGCGTTTTGATGTAATAGCTGAAACCAAATGTGATATAGTTCTACCGTATATAATATGTGATTACATTGCTTAGGCTACCAAAATCTCAGCTTTTTGGTAGTAAAAACGTCACTGTATGTCATTTGTCCCCATATAGATTTAAAGCCAGGGCAGTGTCCATGGAGCAGATCTGTTGATTCATGTAACATCAAGTGTATAAGCGATGCCGAGTGTCCTTCTGATCATAAATGCTGTGATACAGACTGTGGAAAGACATGTGTAGCACCCGTACAAGGTAGGTGTACACATTTATATTAGTAATCGGTTCCATGTTTTAACATACTGAGAACAAAAGTGTGTATTTAAATTGACTCATTATTCAGCTGAAGTAGTGTTCTTCAAAATAAGTGTGAAAATGATAACTAGCAACCATAGGTACTAAATAAATGATATAATTATTTTCAAAAGTATTGCGGCTGTATATATACGCTGTCAAGAAGTATCTTTCCGCCAAGATAATCCTTTTTCTGTGAACATTTTGTTCGCCAATAAGGTTGTGTTCACAGTATGTTGTCACATTTCACAAATTAACCATGATATGATTTTAAAATAATGCGATGAAATGAAGGCACAGGAAAATATCATTTGCGAATAACAAAATTCAAATGATAGAAGAAACACTAAACTGCGATGGGGTTAAAAAAAACTGTATGTGATACCAGGGAGAATTATTGTATGACAGTACAGTTGAAATGATGCCAAAATGGGGAAATTATGCAAATATGATAAAAATATGAGACGTAAAGTTCATTTCCACTTTAATGATGTCAGAGAATTATCATCATCTATACTTTACACATTTTACATTTGTTATTATCTAGAAAATAGAAATATTACTTAAATGATATTAATACCAGTTTAATGTACATGTCTTGTAATTATATGCATCTAAAGTAATAGACATCGGTAATTGTCATTTTCAGAATGTTATCCATCCGAATTTGCCTGTTCTGATGGATTGACCTGTGTTCCTGAGATATATATTTGTGATGGATTTCCTGATTGTCCTAATGGCGAAGACGAACTTACTTGTAGTAAGTTTTGCCCAATTTCTCGTTCATGACAGATTACATGAAACTAGTAATTTATGAAAATGTCTCGGTAGCTAATTTACCTGAAAATAAAGGTTCATTTGTTTTTTGAAAAATCAGTAATACAGAAAGTGGTTCTTGAATTTATAATTATAACAATATAATGGCGGCCACTTCCTATTTCAAACAGATGTGTCGTGTTAGCAAGATATGTTTGGAAATGAGAATTTTTCTTGCCATAGTTTTAGAACTTTATTTATTATTTATGTATTTGGTGATATTTGTAGGATGCAGTACAGTAGCTGTGATTTAAAAATCAAATCAATATATATATATATATATATATATATATATATATATATATATATATATATATATAAATATATAAAATGCTTGAATGTTCTGTTTCAGCTGCGCCTCGCTTTGAATGTGAATTTGGACGAATGATACCAATGTCAGATAAATGTGATGGTATTCCCCAGTGTCTAAACAAGGCTGATGAGGAAAACTGTGAGGACTATGACGAAAAGACATGTGAGTGTTAATAAAAATAGTTAAATTATGAGGTTACTACCCGATATCACCCCTTCGTTCGTCGTGTCGCCGTGAGTGCTGTTTCGACATCGTGACACGGGTCGTTAGAAGTTCCCCAGCGCAGAGCAGACAGTGTAAATAGGCACGAGCACTCCAACTACGAAATGGCGCCTTCGATGATGAGCAGTCTGCTCCAAGATATCCGGGCTTTGAGTAGAACTTCAGAGCTTGAAACTGAGGCCAACCAGTTGATAATTTATATAGAGCACTTTCAATACAGTGAGAACTTGTGTACCTAGCTGTAACCCTGAATATTCCCAATGGTGTTTTCGATAGCATAAATGCAGCTATTATCATTTACTGGAGACTTGCGTGAACGCGAACGCCGAGCAGCAATCCCAGTACACTGATGAAGTAAGATATCAAACCCCGAAAGTGTTCTTTGGGAGAGTAGAGAGGCCACAGGCAATTATTTCCCGAGCTATATTTCAGAATACAATAAAACGTCAATATTATTGAGATACTTGACCGATAATACAAAAATGATCAAATAATAGTGAATAGTAACACAATCAAATAATTATACCAGATTTAAACTGAATGCCTCCCGTAAAGGAATAACTAATTATGCAAATAACTCATTAAACTAAAAAACCTATGGTAACAGGCTTTGTTTTTTGGACAAGCGTGCTTTCTTAGGTTAATGTATGTAAGAGTGTATGATACTGCTTAATGCAGTCTTAAGATATAGCCTAATTACCGAAAATCATTAATTATGCAAATTATTCATTAACACTGAAAGGTACACCAACAGGTTTTACAGGACATATGCGATTGTTATGGTTATCGTGTGTACTGAATTATATTGGAATTGAAGTATGTATTCTTAAGATATAGCCTAATTACCGAAAATCATTAATTATGCAAATTATTCATTAACACTGTACGGGAGGTAAAAATAAATACAAAATAATGCTATAACTGTCAATTAATACTTATCAAATAATGATAACACCGTCAAATGATGGTACAATATTAATTAAGTAACTACAAAAAAAGGATACAGCCATCAATTAATGGTAAAATAATAATTATGTTATGGTAACATCGTCAAATAATAATGAAATATTAAATAAATACGAAACAATAATAAAGCAGTCAATGATAAAATAATGATAAAATAATGATAATGTTATGACTTACTATTGAAATAACTATTGAATAAAGGTGAAATTGACATAATAGGGATATTAGACAATTAAATATAACAAAATCATACATACAGGAATTCTAATTTGGCGGTGATCTCACCCCATAACTCACAGGCATAACTTATACCCTTGTAAAATTAACATACTTGTACAGTGTGGTTGTGAATTTATAATTTATTGTACGATCGTAAATAGTATCATTTGACTATGGATATTTTGGTCAGAATTTCCATGTTTTGAAAGATATTTCAGTTTTGTGGTCATGCGCGATAACACCAACGTCGAACGTTTTTGATGACGTTTAAAAACGTGAATATCATGACGTTTAACGTGGCATATCTGACACTAATATTTCGCTTTAAATGTCATCAAGATTGATTTGGTCTGGGCATAGGTGTATGATAAAGAGTATAATCACCGTGTCAGATAAATAGTTGTGTATAATCTAATACTTTCATTGTACCAGGCGAACCAGAGAGATATTTAAGTTGTTTTAAGAGTTTTAACTTTAGAACAGCAATGTCAAGATTTCGTTGTTCTTTACATCACGACACGAAACCTTTCCTGCTGACCGATGTTTTTTGTAAATTCTGTATCACACAGCAGTTGTAACTTGTACTGTATTGAGGAGGACGAGTATCATATTTTTGGAATTTGGCCGCATTATAAGGACCTTCGCAATAAATTGTTGCCAAGGTGGTTTTGTTTAACCCTTCCTATGATAAGTTCATTTCACTTTTGAATTCTTAAAATATAACTTATGTAAATAATTTAGCTTCATTTATTTATTTAGCAGTGAGAAATAGAGAGGAATCTCGAGTTCCTTTATGAACTGAAACGTTTGTAACATTGCTTGCTCTTTGGGCCTGTGGCCTTATTGTTCTGAAGCAAACTGATTGATATTGACAGGTGTGTTTGTGCCGCGCGCGAGTGTGTGTGTGCGTGCGTGCGTGTATGACATGTATGTATGTATGTGTATGTGTATGTGTGTGTGTGTGTGCGTGCGTGCGTGCGTGCGTGTGTGTATGTGTGTGTTTGTGCGTAACGTATATAAACATTGCCATGTGCTTTGTAATTAAACCCATACAGAAGATAACAATAACTAAAAGTAACTATTTCTTTTAGTTGACTGTCCGGCGCCTAATGGAGATTCAACAATACCCGAACGTCTCGTTTGTAATGGATATGAAGATTGCACAGATAACAGTGATGAAATAGGTTGCGGTAAGTGTTTTCATTTAGAAATAGTTACAAAGTTTAACCTTAACTATGTACAAGACAAATTTTGTCCTGATACATTTCAGTGATGGCATTTGTCGTATGACGTCTAGAAAAGTGCGCATATGGATAACAACAGGAGTACTTGTTTGCATTGTTGACGAATAACACAGTTTTACTGTGTTTTCCTACTTCTTCCATGCTTGCTTGTTATATGTCTTCGATATGCAAAATAAACGACTGAGGAGGACAAACTGAAACCTGCACCAGCATCAAATAACCAAACATATATTCCTTAAGATTGGGCATTCGACTATAAATATACATATGTATCTGTTAATTAGTGGTGAATATTATATGTACGTGGTGTACTCACAAGTTTACATCCTGAGTCAAAAAATCTCTTACCAGATGTTATAACTGTACTAATTGTAACTGGAATATCATTTTTCATGAGTCAACCACAAGCACAACGTATTCATGGACCTTACTGTTAAAATGCCAATAATTAGATATTTTACGGGATAATCAGTGATCGACGTCATCTATAACAAGTACAGAAACATGTTGAAATCGTGATCGTCGTTGAGGTGGCTGAATTTTGGGTGCGGACCCAGAAATCAATTTAGTTTTATTATCGTGTATACGTACAGCTGCAAACATACGCTTACCCGCAGGTGATGCAATACGGTATTAGGTGTAAGTTATTAACCATTTATAAAAAATTAATGTTCCTGTTGCAGATTTACTAAAACATAAATACCAGACACTATCATGAAATATTTTGCATAAATTATCCTTACAATTGTTTAAGATCGTCATTTTTGTTGGTAATTCAAATATATCTTCTCAATAGTAATTCATTTAATTCATTGTTTTTCCCTCGTAAAGCCTGTGACAAACCAACTCAAACTATGTGTGCTAATGGTAGATGTGCGTTTAAACATGATATTTGTGACGGTGACAACGACTGTGGTGATTGGAGTGACGAAGATGGCTGTGGTGAGTGTATGAGAATAAAAAAGTTTTACAGAAAAATGACAAATTTATTTCTGCGTTTAGAATCAATACAAGTTATTACGACTATAATATCAACTTTCATAATTATGTTTTATGATTGTTGGTGATAAAATGGTACCTCAGTAATTTACTCACTAATATGTGTGACAGTATATGTATATACGTATATACGTATGTATGTATGTATGTATGTATGTATGTATGTATGTATGTATGTATGTATGTATGTATGTATGTATGTATGTGTGTGTGCGTATGTATATACATATATATGTGTGTGTGTGTGCACATGTGTGAGTGTGTGTGTGTGTGTGTGTGTGTGTGTGTGACAGTGTGTGTGACAGTGTATGTGTATTTCATAGAGATTATATCCTAACAGCCATGGCCATTCTGAACTGAATGCAAAGTTAAATGTACAACTGTTAACTAAATTCAGTTTGATGTTACAGTATTGGTATCCTGTGACAATGGGGTTTTGATACCAGAGAAAGATCTTTGTAATGGGGATGATAATTGTGGAGATAACTCCGATGAAGTTGACTGTAACAATAGTAAGTGTGACATTAGATTACGCCCTTGCTCATATCATGATGACATTGGTACTTTCAAAACACAACCATTATGTGTATTTGCATATAAATATGCCAGTATAATTATGTAAACATAGAGCCACAAGCAATTGCACATACGATACAATGCTCTAACCGGAAGATGCTATGTCATTCCTTTGGGAATTTTTTGACATCTTGAGATCAAATGCCCATTCTCTAGTTCTATTATAGACATCCTATCACTCTTTATGAAAAGTCTTAGCCATATGGGCGTTGTTATGGCGGCAGTTCTCGTTGGCAGATTTGTCTTTGGAATACTTATATACTAGACAAAGGAAAGCCGACAGGGGACTTCCGACTTCCAACTTCCGACTTCCAACTTCCAACTTCCGACCTCCAACTTCCTAAGACAACGTATCACTACTGTCAATATATATTTTCTGTTTGCTATCAGTATCGTGAACGTACTTGTATTATTTTTGGAATACTCAGTTAGATTTCTCCCAATTGCCATTGTTATCGTTAATTACACTAACCTTACAGTTGTTGCCAAGGTCATGGTATTGGTTGCTATGTGAGTTTGGGTTCATTTTTGGAAATTTCATCATCATATTATTTGTTAACATTGACAATGACTGCATTACATCAACTGCTAAGGGAATGGCGTTGTTATGCTGTCAGTCTCAGAAATTGGCAGGCAGTTATTTGAGAACCTATCAATACTTGCATACCTAGACAAAAAGACACAATACTGTTTGACTGCAGCAAAAGGGATGGTTTTGACTGATCTGAGTATGTCTTTATTTTTGGAATGATGCAACAGTTGGCTACTCCATCACTGCTGTTCATATTTCGAAAGTTCATACAGACAACTTGTTACATTTGCGAAATGCATTATAAATATTAATTACTGTTGTTAAGGGCTTTGTCATAATTACTCGGGATAGTTGTGTTTAGTTCATGGAAGTTATTTACTTTTCAACTAATATATCATTCCTTTGTTTGTTGTTTGTTTGTTTGTTTGTTTGTTTGTTTGTTTTCAAAATTGCTTTTAATTTAATAAGAAACATTTTCATCTTTTGTCAAAAGAGGGCTGTGTCCACAACATTCATACGTGTTGTTTTTTATAATAAATTATTCTATATAGAAAGTATTCAATTTACATCTCTCTATATGTGTTTTTCTTGTCAGAAAATATACAATGTCAGGATACCTTCACAGCACGATGCAATAGTGGAGAATGCATTCAATTGTGGAACTTCTGTGATAAAGTTAATCACTGTACTGACCACAGTGATGAGGAAAATTGCCGTAAGTGGATATATGGTGTTACATTTACATTTCAAAGTTTCGTGTGCTATTGTCCTGCTAAATTCATCATAGAGTGCACGGTGGTCTAAGTTACTTGTGCATGCCGGGGGGGGGGGGGGTCCCACGCCAAGGAATGTTTACAAAGTAATGATGGACAAAAGAGGAGCAAATTGGTATAAAAGAATATATAAAACTAAGATATATCATGCGAATCGTACACAATACCTGCGGATTAACAGCTTGCTGTTTGGCATTTATGGTCATTTAATGGCGTAAAGCTGGATTTCGGCTATATGCAAATTATTTCATATGTCGGCAAATGGCATCGTAACTCGCCAAATACGGGCAAAACCTTTTCCAATATTAAAAACATCAACTGTAAAGAATACATTTGTCGTATATTTGTATTTAGGATGACTTAATTCCGAGACAAAATTAATATGAATTGAATAGTGAATTAGCATAAAGAAAATATACCTGTTGTTGTCCATAGATACCAGCTGATTGTTCTTTTGATATGAACTACTACTTTATCAGCGTCGTTTAATACATTGAAAGGACATGTTAAACTAGAGTTTGTATAGCATAGTGACAGGCTTGGCCTATGTATATTTTGATGATCACGTTTTTTTTCTCTGATTAAAGCTTGTGAATTTGATTGTGGTGATGGGTCATGTGAACGTGCTTGGTCACGTTGTGATGGCTACAGTCAATGTGAAAATGGAGCTGATGAATTGGACTGTCGTAAGTGATTATTGATCTAAACTGGCGTACACTTTAATTATACCATTGATATTTGCTTCATAGCAAACTTACTCGCCTTACAAATATATGCTTACTCTATCTATATACAGTTTATTCAGCTAATGTATAAAATGATGGTACCAGCACCAAAATGAACTCACTAGTAAATTGTGAAAAACTACAAGCCAGATTTTTAAAAAAAAATATGTTACAATACATTGAGTCAGGCATGCAAAAATAATTTTGGAAATAAGTACACATTTCTTTAAGTTCCTGGAACAAATATTGAGAAATTATCTTTCAGCTGAAACGATTGAGTACCAAATTGTATTACTTTCAAAGTGTGTACTGTTTGAAACCAGGTTTTACCATAAGCTGTTTATATTGATTTATTCTGCCTTTCATGTCGTCCCCTTTGTTCACACCATGTCTTCTAAGATAACAGGACACCATGTGATGTATTTCAGTGGACAGGGTAGTTTTAACACAATCAAAACATCTGTAATTAAATTTGCTACCCATCTGGATGAAATTCAATCTGATTAAAATCTGATGTTAGATAGGCTGGTTTTCCTGTATTTACCTTTATTCCATCGTTATTGCGTCTTTTACGTTAGTTTTATTTTTTCTGATAAAGGTAAATACAGGAAAACCAGCCTATCTAACATCAGATTTTAATCAGATTGGATGAAATTGTACATCAACTAGTGAACCATTTCTGAATAGCAGACGCGCTGATATGCATGTTTAAGATTGATTTTAGTTAAGCAACAAGCTCAGTTGCTATATTCATTTCCGCAGTTAGCATGCATAATAAAACGGGATTACATGGTGTACTACAGCGGGGTTGCATAATATTGCTACTGTCCATACCAATGTAATAACAATGATGTCAAAAAAACCTACAAAATTCGTCGAATTCGTTGGATGAATTTGTTACAGTACTCCACATGTCAGTTGAAAGGAATTATCAGGACCCTTTTCGAAATGACATCAGTTTTGTTCGAGGCCAATATTTACACTGATATTTTCCCACGCAAATTAAACACACATAGAGTCGTACACTAAATATAGACTCAAGCTAAATAACCTTGATGGTTTAATTTGTAATGACCACGGTCTTACAAGAGGCTTTTCTACATCCCTTACATATCTTACTAGCTTGTGAGGAACCAAGGCTTTATTGTGATGGGCGGTGTCTTACTGAATATTCTCTTTGCGATGGTTACAGAGATTGTGAAAGTGGATCAGACGAGATGAACTGTCGTAAGTTAATGATCGTTATTTTTGTCATTTATTGTTATGAACTTTTAAAAAATATCATTGACCCTGAAAACTGAAAAGTAATAGTTAACCAGCGGCCTTGACATTGACGTTGTTTAGTAGAGATCATAATGGAATTATAGTGTGATAATCTAATTGATATCCTGGTGAATAACCAAAACAAACAAATTATAGGAATAACGCCATAACTAAGAGTGAACAATTAATTTTGAAATCTTAAAGGTACACGATATGTTACACATTTATTTTGACAATGTGTTTAATTTGAATGTTTAGCCTGTAATGAAGAAGACGGGAAATTCATGTGTGATAATGGAGTTTGTATGGCTGATTATAATAAGTGTGATTTCCAAGATGATTGTGGTGATATGAGCGATGAAAACAATTGTGGTAAGTGAATTTAGTAAATTGTCACATGTCACAATTGACAAGCCCTCACTTTGAATTTCTAAACGCATTTTAATTAACATAGAGTACGTTGAAGAAATACGAATCTCTGATGTTACCTTGTTCGAGATTAGTCAAACCCATTCCCCATTAAAATCAAGAAAAATTACCCCCAATATTAACTCTACAATATATTGAGGTCAGGAGTCACAATAATTTCTCTATTAAGCCAATAAGACCGCCAAATACTTATTTACCGGTATACTCTGTTGGAAACTGAGGGATTAATTATTTCATGGAAACACGCCCCTGACCCCCCCACACACACACACACATACAGTTCCTTTATCTTTTCTAAACCTTTCAAATGGCAAGTTTCGAAATCTTTGATTTTCGAAGTGCATTCCGGAAAACTTTAACAAAGTTGAAAAAATGACAAGCTCTTGTATAATATTTGACTTAATAACATGCATACATTAAGAAAGGAACTTAGGTTGTTTTTTATCACCATAGGTCATTTTGTTTGTGACAATGGGCAGCTAACCTATGGTAACTATCGTTGCGATGGTGGCAATGATTGCGATGATGGAAGCGATGAAGTGGGCTGCCGTAAGTGCTGTTTTAAAAATTACTTCACAAGTATTTATTACAATTGATACAAAACGTCGTCTGGATCAACATTGCTACACTTTGTCGTCTGAAATTGTTACATTTTAACGCATTGACATTTCTTTAGAGGTTTCTACTGTTACACCGTACATAATGAAGAGACGATCGTTCAGAAATAGAAGCTCAAGATTAGAAAGTGCAACAATGTTGCTAAGATTCTTTTCATACTAGACAATGAAATGAAGCTGTGCTGGCAAGGCTTGTCGTCATGCCAGACTATACATTCAAATTTCTTGACGTCAACAACCTGGTTCAATTGTAAATTAGAAATTATTGGCCACAATTAACTGAAAAAGTGATTATACTTCAAACGTGTGTGTGTACTGTCCTGGTTCCCACAATTGAGCAGATGTATAACAATTCTCTTGAATGGGGTGGGATTGTGAAGTGTTGTTGTCTCTATATGTGTATGTATATGTGTGTCACGTAAACTCTAAAAACCAGTTAGCAGGCGAAGTGTGTTCAGATGACGGAGAGGGCAAAGCAAGCATATTATTTGAATATGATTTGTTTTGATTTTACTTGTCAATGATTAGATATTTTTGTGGTTTAATAAAACACTTTCATCTGTACTTATACTTTTCCTGGCTAGTCTTTACTCCTGATTAATATTCTCTCTTCGTTAACTGTCCTTTCTTCTATTCACACCTGCATCTACATGAAAATATGTCACAATTTATAAATACCAATGTATCAGTTACATTAATCCCTTTCCTTACGTCGGAACTCTTGGAATATGACCACACCATATAACACACACTAGTATACTGGTAAGGGATAAAATCAGGGTTTTTTTTCAAATCAAATCAAATCAAATCAAATCATCAAAATCAAATCATCAAAATCAAATCAAATCAAATCAAATCACATCAAATCAAATCAAATCAAATCAAATCATCACATCAAATCAAATCTTTTATAACGAGCTTGCTCGCCCTGTGGATTAACATTGAACACGACCAGATGAACTCATTGAATATTCACGTTAATTTTAAATATGTAATAATATAACTAAACCGAGAGTATTTTCTCAAATATTGTATGGGGGAGGGGGTTTCTTCAGGATTACTAAACGAGTGTAGATATGAACAGTACGGTCAGACTCTTGCTATTGAAATTAGGTATCAAAGCGATTTTAGGTCATTTGGTCAAAAGTCTTCAACTAAAAAACTTCCGAGCACAGTTTTGTTTGTTTGGTAGATGCTCCTAGCAAACTTGCACACGTCTTGTATTCTTGTACCAATATATAGTATATGTACATCAACCTTTATTCCTGCATCCTATTTTAATTAATTTGGTTATTTACCACCTTCGAAATGTTTCAAAATTTGTCTGGAACTTATTTTTTTGTAATTTGGTTCAATATTGCAGCATGCGGTCGTTATGAATTTGAATGTGGTGATGGAACCTGTATTGGTAGATACTATCGTTGTGATGGTAGTAATGACTGTGAAGATGGCTCGGATGAAGACACAACATTATGTGGTGAGTAATAAAATGTACCTTGTGATACATATTTCATAGAAATATTTGAAGCAATCCTCAGTTCTTTAATTGATAAAGTTGTTTCTGCATTAATAATTCGTTTTCTTTAAATGCTTGCTTTAATATATAAATCCATCACCACCACAGACACCACCATAATCAACACCACCACCACCACCACCACCATCACCACCACCACCATCATCATCATCATCATCATCATCATCATCATCATCATCATCATCATCATCATCACCACCAGCAACAGCAACAATGTTTCAACAAAATTAGCAATTATTTCATGCTTTGACGGCACAGAAAGGACGTTTACACCGATCCTACATTGCACCACCTCTCTAGAATTATAGAATTATTAAGATTGGTATATATGGTTTAGAAGAGACTGGTTGTACAGTGGGTCAAAGCATTAGATTTAAGATATATTTTGATACAGTTGTCTCAATATAGTTAGTAATACCTAGAAATGAAGTCATGTCGAACACATACTGTGATCTTTATTTTATGCAAGTCTAGGCCATCGGCCATTAATATTATGTATAGCAAAAATTAGACATGTGACAAGTAAAAACAAAAATAAATACCTACAGTACTCAATATTGTCACGCATTTTCATCGCATGAAATACGGAAAAGGCTTACCTTTATGTAATACAAATACCACTCAATCAATGAACTTACATTCGCTAGGTGGCTCAAAATAAAATTTTGGAATATTCTTCCTGAAATCTTCAAAAAAATAAAATATTGGAATGTTCTTCATGTAATGTTCAAAAAAAAGTATTAGAGTAAACAACTACAAAATATCCGTCTTCCACCTAAGCAGAGTCATACTCTCAAAGTTGTTCTTTCTATACGGAAGGTAAAGTGAAGAGCAACGAAAAGGTGCCAACATTAGGTATTTTGAAAACGTGTACAACATTTCATTTTCATGGGAAACATTGAACTTACAGTATGTAGATAGCTAATCCAATGAGCAAACTTCACTATGCCAAGTTTAGCGACGTTGAGTCAGCTTCAGTCGTCTTCCCATTAACGAAATAATTATGTTTACCCGTTTCCTTTGTTCTCAGCTGACTTTGTATGTGATAATGGTGAAAGTGTCTACTGGGCTTTTGAATGTGATGGTTACTTCAATTGTGAGGATCATTCCGACGAAATACATTGTGGTTAGTAATTTAAGAGCGAAAACATATTTCTATTTTTATGCCATATATACAATCGATGGTTTCATATTTCTATATATACCTTGTTCCTATCAAAGCTATTGTAAATGTGAAATATTACTTGTCCCTTTGAGTGAAGCTACGAATGATCCAGGCATACTGAATCATATGATTTGTATATGTTTATATCAGTTGTATTCATCATAATGTCTTCAGATGTTTCAAATACAAGATAGAATTATTGCTCGACTTATTATATTTTTTTTTCAGAATGCTATGAAAATGAATTCAAATGTGATAGTGGTCTTTGTACTTCGACGTACAACATATGTGATCAAATGGACGATTGTGGTGATAATAGTGACGAAAAGGACTGTGGTAAGAAAATGAAGTTTACTGTGTTTATTTCAAAATGGTAATATGGATGAAAAGTTGATATCTAGTAGAGTAAAGACAGACATTTGCTTCATCAGGTCCAGTGCATGTGTGTATCTCTTCCTCATATTGGTGTTTGTGATTACTTGTGTTTACCAATTTGTTTACAGACCATCTTCCTGCCGTACCACAACAAACTTCAAGTTGTTAAACAACTGTTTGAAATTTTCTAATTAGACTTAATCTATCAAGTACAAATACATGGTAAACGTTTTTATTATTAGTAAATCTAAAATAAAATACATATTTCTCATCAATGATGCCAGTTTGATTTATGCACCAGACAACTTTTCAATTCACTTTTCAGTAGACAAGAAAATTTTGATAGAATATTGGGCTATTCAGATTAGCACATATAGAAGGCATTTAATATTAGCATATCCTAATGAGTGTAATAAACAAACGAATAATGAGCAAATGAATTAATAGAGATTTAATTATTGTACTAATATAACAATTAGAGATTACATTGACAACCCAACTGGGAAGTTTTGGTTTCTATGCATTCAGTAGCTCTCTTACTACACATCAAAACTATACAATCTTATCATTATCATATCATATCATATCATAGAATGGTATGTCTGTGATGATGGCGAGAAATTGAGTCCAGGGGATATATCCTGTGATGGATATTTTCATTGTGATGACCAAAGTGATGAAGCCGGATATCGATGTCGTAAGTACACCTGTTTCATACGATTACAATATTATAGTGTTCTACACGATATAAAATAGATAACAATATTAAGACGTGTTTACAATTCACACTAGTTTCGAGTATTATATAAGAATCTGAAAAGCATTTAAATTCCTGCAAAAATATGATTGAGCTAGGGCTGTTTTGTTTCATTTTTGCAATGGAGCACAACCCTTACACTCGAAAATTTTGTACTTTAACCCTGTTCATCAGAAGTTAGATCTTTCTCTATTGAGCCTTTCCAACATCATACAGACTGAAAAATAACCTATGCCATTATAACATCACATTTCAATTCACTTTTATTGAAGATACACATTCTTACAATTTGCCTTAACACGAGTAAATTATAAATACCAGACATGGTCTTAACCTCAACAAAAATAGGTACGCGGTTAACCGCCCATCCACAAGAGTTGAGGGTGTGGGTGGGTTAAATCCGCCCAGGGCGCTAACCCGCGTCAGTACGGTGGTATGGTCGTATAAACATTCTGCAGTTGATTTTCTGTGTTACTCATTAAACGTCCTTGATGTTATTCATTTGACGATTTTACTCCCCTTTTTTTACACATACCAGCATGTGAGGCAACTGATAGCAAATGGCGATGTGACAATGGAGAATGTATACATGAATACAGCAAATGTAGCGGTTACGACGATTGCGGTGATAATTCAGATGAAAGGGACTGTGGTAAGAAAAAACTATGCAGTCAATTTAATTATTGATAACAATAAAATAACCTATTTGAATAAATCAGAACTAGACGAAGAATCGCTTTTCCGTGTACTCTCCTGAGTAATATAACTTTCTATAATTCCATAACAAATGGCGTAGATGTTACTTCCCGCCGTATCCTCGTGGATGTTACTATCCCAAGCAATGACAAGACAGCATGTGTGTATTTAGGAATAAAGTAACGGAGGATATGCGAACAAATACCCAACAAATGTTTTTTTTTTTAAAAATGAAAATGACACTTTTTCCAAAATTATTTTACCTTATATCAGCAACGAACAAGTAAAATTCTGTAAATACAGAGTATGAATAACAAACACTTTTTGTAACCTATATTTATTTGATTTTTCTTTTAAGAGAAATACACATGTAAAGATGGAGAAGAAGTCGTTATTTCTCCAGAAAATGAACAGGGGATAGAATGTGACGGCAAGGCAGATTGCATGGACATGAGTGATGAACTGAACTGTGGTAGGATATTATTAGATTTTCACTTTAATTCAGTTAGGCTGTTGTATTTTACATGGTACACTCACAAAATATATCTGAATATGAAATAATTGATATACGTTCCTAATGCTTCTAAATTGTCTGAAAGAGCTATTTTAGTATTACAATGACTATAGCAATTATTTAAATAATCACATTCTCAAATTTGACTTATTAAATGTAGTTTATTTTATTTTAACGTATGGCATCGGAATTTTCAATCTGCTCACCATAGCCTCAGATCACTAAAAAATCGTTAGTGGTCAGAGCCATAGCTTTCGCCAGGTATCAACCGTGGTTTCGTCATTGTTTTCTGATGTCACGACGCATGCGTGACTTCAGTCCCAAAGTCTTGGAAGTTGGTAACGTCCTCCATCACAATTAATCAAGATGGTTGTAAAGTCTGAATATGATTCGTTTCCTTAATCCCTGTATATTAAAGCAGTCCTGGACGTTTGCACAGATGAGCTTTTACCTCACAATCTCATTCTCATTATTTAAAATTATCACATAATAAAGCACACGTATGTACCAACAATAAATAAATGAATGAATAAATAAATAAATAAATAAATAAATAAATACATAAATAAATAAATAAATAAATAAATAAATACATACATAAATAAATAAATAAATAAATAAATAAATACATACATACATACATATATATATAAAATAAATAATAAATACTTACCTACCTACCCACATTCATACATACATACATACATACATACATACATACATACATACATACATACATACATACATACATACATACATAGTTAGTGAGTTAGTTATTTTATTCAAGAAAAAATATAATAATAAAATGAAATAAAAAATCCACCAAACCCACCTATTCTAAAACTGAGTGTAATCGGAACCACATATATTTTTTATTAGGCCTAAGCAAAAATACAAAATAAAACCCATTTCTCACTACATTTTAAGAAAGGTTTGCAAGATAGGTATTTTGTTTACATTTCCGTTTTCCTGTTCGTGTATAACGTCACTTTTTATTGTAGAATGTCGAGCCTACCAATTTCCATGTGCCAACACCAGATGTGTTGAAAGTTATGAACGTTGTAATGGTTATGATGGTTGTGGAGATATGTCTGATGAGGCTGATTGTGGTACGTTCATATTTGTTTTAAACTTCTCAAAGATTTGACATTTCTGTTCTTTTACGTTTTGAACCAATGGAAGGAATTTTCATTTTTTTTAGTATGGGGATAGGTAGGTCAGTTTATTTTTATTTTCAAATGGAGTAGGGTCACTGTTATTTTGATGATACGATAAAAAGATTCCGCCCACCTCTGCTCCCACCTACCTAGAAAAATTACCAGTCCCTTATGAAGCCTGCCAACCAGCTTTGTGTGAAATAGTATAGTGTTTCCTTTACGAATTTGACCCATCGCCGAGATTGATTGACAGATTTCATTGAGCAATCAATTCCGCCATGTGCACTTGCACTTGTCACAGCCTACGACACACAAAGCAATCTGTCGTAGTTTATCAGAATGCCAGGGAAATACTGGCCATGGGAGCGGCATAATATATATGATCACTATCTCGAAGGATAGAGAGGTTGAATCTTATTTTTTTTACACTTTCTGAAGCCGGAACAAAATCGTCTTTGTCGACCTACATCATCGGCAAGTTGTCGACGGCCAACCATTATGAGGGACATTTGATCTGAGGTATGTATGTTGACATTACTGTGAGTCGAACTATTTCATCGATCAATTCCTAAAATACAGATTTTTCAGCCCAAAATTGCCTCTGATTAGTGCTTTATCTTGTCGGTCATGGTGGCCGCAAAATTAAATATTGGCCATACCACATACGATATTACCATAGTTTCTGGCGTACAGACATGCATGTACATGCAATGTCACTGGTGCCATACGAATACGCAGTTATTGTCGGTGTACCCCGTGCTTTCTGTGTGCCAAATTTTAGACTCAACTAAGATTTCATGTATATTTTCACATCTAATGCTAAACATTCGTCTCTCAAGTTTGGCCCGCATAAATCCATTGTCGACAGTCAAACTTGCAGGAGTACGAGTGCATGCAGTGAATGGTTCGCCCTGTGTTTGAACCGTACTACGTCCATGGTTTGACAGACAAACACGATCAAGCTTCGTGAGTTTATACTGGCCTTCCCGTAATATTGGTATATTGGCCTTTGAAAGAAAGTGTCGCCAATGTACATTTGTGACCTTTTGACGGGAATGACACACAAGGTGACCTGCATGTTTTTATCTATTGTTTATATTTTATATTCGTTTCTCCCCATTATGTACTCTTTGGTTTCAGGGATCATACCAATAACTGATTTTTTTCATCATAATGTGATTTATTTTAATGGGGAAAGTATATGTAATATTGTTGGGCCTACATAGGCTATATATGCATTTTAGTAATCTTCTGACTACGAATTAAAAAGGAGATCCTGTAGTGTCTCTTGATTTAAAGTTAGGATGAATTTTGCAGCTGATGAATAACATGGTTTATGTATCAAAAATATTCTACAAGCTACATGATAACTCCTTTCATACTTTGCTACACCCTTTTCATGACAATCAATAGTAACAATTCTTTTGAACTTTTTTTCTGTGTATAAATATTACAAGACATTATCAAAGACAAAAAAAAACATTGAACTTGTTATTGTCATTTTAAGGACATTTTGTATTTGGTGTTGGATAATTAAATCACTTCATGAATAGTGAGTTTCAAGTTCTTTTCCTTGTCAAAAGATGTTGAATCAATTGTGTAATTAATCATAGATTGTAAAAAATGGTCAATTACTATCGTGTAGTTGTATGCAAACGAACTTTACAAATTCTATGGTCTAGGATTTTTTTATTTGCTATTTAAAAAAAAAAAATCAATATCGGGGCTCCACTGGCTTCACAGTTCATATTGGTTCACTTTTGTCAGTGTGTGGGGTGCCTGTAATGGATGATTGCTTGTAAATGCCAGACAAAGAAATATCCACTTTTGGAGAGCTACAACTTGTTTAGTGCCACAAAGTTAACACTGACTTGGCAAGTTTGAAATAAATATACAAATAGAAAAAAATAAACATAAAATTAGGAAGTATTTGTTGCTCCACTTGAACAGTTTTCTTATTACCATAAGTTATTGTTATGATTATGATTATCAGAAATTGATACTTTGAGAGTATCTGACAGTAATAATCTGCAAAATAACTACAGTTTGAGGTAAACTTAGACGAGTGTCTATTTTTTCAAGTCTAATATGTGTTTCTTTTTTCACTGTGCAATGCTTGTGAAAGAAATAGAATTTAGAATAGAAATGATATGGTACGTTGCACGACTGACATTTAAAATTGTGAATTCGAGGATATTTTTTGCCTTCCCCGGTTTGCGATACTATACGCCTCTACACTACACGTACGTCAGCAAATTACACACCGTGCAGGCCAGGACGCTTTATTTCAACGTTTTGATACATCGTATCCTGTAAGCAAAAACAAGTGACCTCTCATACCGTAAAATGCTATAAATTGCGCTGTTTCTACTTTTTGCATTTATTTGTATTGATGGAATAGACATGTGATTGTTATGTAATACAATTGAGGATACAAATCAAACCATTTTTTCGTCAATAACAAACTTGTTATTCATAATATTCTATATCGTAGCAATGCAACGGTGAATCATATTAGTTTACTTCTCATCTGATGATTTATCACGGTCACCTAGTGGAATTTATTGTAAAACAAAAAGTATTGCTACGAAATGTGAAAATCAATGAAAACAATGAAAACATCAGTGAAATAAATAAATGCGTACCCATCTGTACAGGAACGGGGACGGCTATGATGTCAAATCTTATTCAACATGCATCTGCCATATGGTTTCTCAGACTTTGATAAAATTTGATGAACTGACACTACCCGAACTACAATAAATTGTTTGCATCGATGTATCGACCGTAGGAAAGCCTATGATACATCATCTTTGCCTTGGTGGCAGTGGAACAATAAAGAACTCTCAAATTATGAATAGTATTTTTCAGCGATCGCCACGTTGGGCGCCATGTTTTGCCTACGACAAACTATGCAAAACGTGCGAAGTTGTCGTAGTAGTGTTACGATCCAAAATATCGTATTTCGGAATTATGGGAATAATAGCAACGGTAATTAAGGTGGGCGTGACTACAGTGCTCAGGGCAATCGGTTAATTCCGTCCACTGTACGTGTATGATCGACCATACGACTTCGAATTCTCCAAATGACGCTTGTTGGCATCCATATAAGTAATCAATCAATCAATCAATCAATCAATCAATCAATCAATCAATCAATCAATCAATCAATCAATTAATCAATCAATGAATCACCAAGTTAATTTAATATTATGAACTAATCCAATTTCAATAAACTTTCATAAACTGTTATCAATATGACATTAGTAATACGTTTTTTTTCCACGTTTCTTTGTAGTTTGTTTACAGCAAGAGTTCCAATGTAACAACGAAAAGTGTACATTAGCCAGCTATATGTTTGCGATGGTTATGATGACTGCGGTGATAATTCTGATGAACAGAATTGTCAAGATTAGACAGATGTTAATAAATCAATCACAATGCATGTTTGACGTGTCTTTAAAAGTAGATAATTTAGTAATAGCATCATATATATATATAAAAATACATCAATTCAATATATAATATTTCGACCAGTACAACAACGATATCGATACGATAGCATTGCAGAATGTATCTGTAGTTATCTGCATGTATTTGCATGTGTTATGCTAAAATTGTTTGATTTTGATTATCAATGTTTCACTTTTAGAGGAATGCATCCTTCGAATATGGTAAAGCTAGCTAGATATGAATAAAACCACTTAGACTGCTCTGAAAGTTTTTTTAGAGTACTTTGTTTTTTTATTATTTATGTTACATAATCCCCAAAAGGCGTGACAAGGGTCTCTCGATTTGTATCAATTTGACTCAAGGCCATGGCTCGGCAAGTTACTGATAGGTACATCGACAGACAGACAGATAGACTCGCTCGCTCGCTCACTCTCTCACTGATTCACTGATAAATAGATTTTGAGTGTTTCAGAATTTGTTGAAGGGCTCTGAATAGCCTAAAAATTGGCTTTACTAGTTTGTAAGAATAACAAAACCGCCTTCAAGAGCTTCAAGATTCTCTAGAACCGCCACAAGAGGTGGACATATCCCAGTCTAAAACTCTCCCCTACCTCTTGCTGTCAATATCATGCTAGTTTTTTTTTTTTTTTTACATCATATGTAGTTGCTTTTTACCTCTTGGGGCTGTCTTGGAAATATTGTCAGAAAGGGTCTGATAGCATAAACATTAGTTTTAAGAGTAAAAACCTCAAGAGCTTTTAGGGGGAGACCCCTAGGCCCCCCCCCCCCATATGAGAAGTTGACATATACCCATCTCAAGCTCTTCTCCTTACCATTTACTGTCAAGATGTTATTAAACTTTAAAAACGAAAAAATCAATACATGTTGGTGGTGTCTTCTAAAGCTTGGAAACTATTGTCTAAAACGGTCTGAATAGCCTAAAGATTGGCTTTAAGTGTCAATAAACCTCCGGCCACATCTAGGACCCCCCACCCCATGGGAAGTGTACATATTCCCAATACAAAGCTTTCGTCCTACCTTTTACTGTCGAGATGTAATTAAACTCCCATTTTGGATATTTACCATGTAGTCGCTAATTTAGTATATGATACTCTCATTTCAAGTATTTATTCAAGCAGTCCACTCTGAGTCATGATCCTGTCATATAACCTGTCACGTAAATATAATATATCGGGGGAGGGGGTGTCATTATGTTTTAGAATTAAGTGATCGGGGGTCAGCCTATTTTTTGGTCTTACAGAGAGGGAGATAGTGACTTTTCGTCGGCTTGATGGAAAAATTCGCCGAAGGCCCCCCCCCCCCGGCCGAGGCCAGAGAAACTGACCCGTCCTTTAGTTTAATATTACAGTAGTGAACCATATACCTGTACATCTCTGAAGTAGTGGAGGGGGATGGGGGTATTGTATAATTACGCATTAAAATATGTGTAGCCGGGAAGGGGGGAGGGGGCTCCGAAAATTATTGGGTTCAGTACGGGGGCCATAATTTATTTGATAGCGCGAAAGGGGGCCGGGGGGGGAGGGGGCTGAGAATTTGTTTTGACCAAACTAAATTCTCCCCAGCGCACCCCCTTCCGTAAATTCTGACCCAAGCCTTACTTTTTTTGCGACAAAGCCAAATGTAAATGAGCATACAATACGTGAGTAAAAACTGGCCCCACTTGGATCATGGAGACTATCAGCCATAACAAGGGAAATTGGTGAAACTAAAAGTGGCATCCCGTACAGGCTGTGCCGTCTTTCAAATGTAATGATATAACAACTAGATGTTGACACAGACAAGGAAGAAATGTGATTATGTACATGCCATCGAAAGCTCCTAAACTTCTGCAGCGCGGAGCTCTGTCGCAATTAATGAAGATTCATCGCTGGTGGCGCACTGCAAGTTGACACAATTGCGTCGTATTAAGTAGGTCAAAAATTGACCTCCTCGTTCTAATTCTAGTTATTTACATGGTATCGTAACTTATAACCTAACCGTGCATTTTCCGATGATATTTGTGGAACACAATTATTATAACTTGTCGCCTGTTTTACTGAATTAGCGAAAAAAAAAACACCGGCTAGCAGCCTGCAGCATGACGACACTGAGATGAAGTGACGAGTGATAAAGGAATCACCCATAGTGCCTCTATCTATCTTCACGTGGATCACCACCATCCTGTCTATAGCGGAGGTCGTTTGGGTAAGACATTTTGAATTTAGTATTTAACTATCACTTTCCTTATACTGATACTGTCTACTCCCACCATTGACGACCATGTTTACATAATACCGGATATTTGACGAGCCAGTAGCACCGACAAGTCAAAATGTACGATGCACTCTAAAAACACTGGAAGCAAACCCAAGTCCGTACCGGGGATATAAAAGAGTCATTCATTCATTCATTCATTCATTCATTCATTCATTCATTCATTCATTCATCCATTCATCCACTCATCCACTCATTTATTTATTTACTTAATTTATTCATGTACTTTTTTAGTTAATTTTTTATTTCACTCATAGAATCTGAATTATTTCGCCATCTGTCTGAATGAGTGAATATAGAAGTAACACCAAGACGGACACTGTGACAGACAGACAGACAAACAGACAGACAGACAGACAGACAGACAGGCAGGCAGGCAGGCAGGCAGGCAGGCAGACAGACAGACGGACGGATGGGTGGACGGATGGATAGACGAACGGACTCAGGCAGACAGACAGACTGACAGACAGGCAGGCAGGCAGGCAAACAGATGCAGACATACAGATTGAAAAGGTCATTCTCGCAGACGAACAACACTGCGCATGCCTGTTTGGTAGCGTCGATGTAAATTATATGACATTTAAGATCTGTCTTTCTTAATTTGAATGTTAAAGGTCAATAGGTCAATAATTGGAAGTAATGTGACAGCACACGGGACAAGAATGAAACCGTTTTGTAAAGCTAAATTATACTTATTAAAGTGATTTAGTAACTCTAATTAATCAAATAAAGTTACCACATGTTTGCTTTGAATGTCGTACGATTGTCCGGCAGAGAAATTTGTTCACAAATAGTTATGACGTACTTGCAGCTATTCAACTATTCATATTTTAATTAATTAATTTATTCATTCATTCATACATTCGTTCGACCGTCCGTCCGTCCGTCCGTCCGTCCGTCCGTTCGTTCGTTCGTTCGTTCGTTTGTTTGTTCGTTATTTTTTTATCTATCTATCTATCTATCTATCTATCTATCTATCTATCTATCTATCTATCTATCTATCTATCTATCTATCTATCTATCTATCTATCTATCTATCTATCTATCTATCTATCTATCTATCTATCTATCTATCTATCTATCTATTTATCTATCTATCTATCTATTTAATACCGCAGCGGGGACCGATGTCGAAAAAGGACAAGATTTCACCTCCGAATCTTCAATGTGCGTTCGACGTGGTTTAGATTTGTCAGTTGTTTCCTTTAAAAAGAGGAGATTTCACTGCGAGTGCAAAGTCAGGAAATGCATTCCAATGAATAGTATAATATTTCAGAGTTACAAACTTTTATGACGCCTTTATTTTTCGACGGAATTTTTTCAAATTAACAATTAAAACGCGAGTCTGGCGTAATAATTACAGCTTTATCATATCATATATCAAATTCAGTTATGTAAAGCGTGCTAGCTGATCAAGGTTAGGTCGTTCAGTCTTTATATTTATATGTCGCTACAATGTGACGCTTTATCATTCATATCACCAGGGAACGAGGTTTTCAAAGGTCATTCAAATTTTTGGACTTTGATTCGTCACCAGATATTTATGGACACATTTGAAGGACTTACAGCTGATACCGAGGCGACAAACTGTAACCAGTGAGTAGTGTGTCGTTTTAATCATTCTCTCTTTAAATATTTAGGCAGTTCGCTTTGCACTTGACTCGACATTCACTTTGATTTACACTTGTCCCTTGAAAATGACATTTTCAAGACCAACATAGAAAGTATGAAATACACCGTCTTTTATTGTAATAGCATAGCATAGCAGATATGGTAGCCACGACTGGCCGACATTAACACAAACACAGACGCGTGTAGGTTTGTATTGAACAATTTTTCTAAAATGTTGCGTCTATAGTACCACCTTGCCTGAAATCCGATGAACGAAATTAATATCGTAGGAGCGTTCGTATAGTAGTATATCGTAGCGCTAAACTTTGAGTACAATACTGGCTTAAAGTATTTACAAATGTAATACATTCTTCAAGTGACTGTGCTTCGCGGGATCGTACTTTCAGAGAGTGTCAGTGGGGGTTGCCTTCTGGCACTATGCAAAATTTAGGCTGCCGATTCGTTCACGCCACAGTTGTGCTAACGTTTCATACACTACTACTGTTCGTACCACAGGTGTAAACTCACCTGGGTTGCGTAGTTGTAGCCTATTGTACTGACTCGAACATTTTTGTTCCTATTATGTTATCACAGATTAACGACGACCGGTCGAACCTATAAGCACATTGTCAAACATTGGACAGTGATCTCAATGGTAGGGTGAACGTCTTTGAACTGTACAGTTCCGGACAACCATGGGCAAACGGATAGCATCTGAACCACCCGACGGTGGGTGGGGATGGTTGATTGTCGTGGGAGCTTTTATAAATCTGGGTCTGTGCACTGGTACGCTGTTTGCACTGGGAGTACTCTACGTCGCATTTTTAGATGCATTTGGCGAATCTAAAGCTGTTACAGGTATGTAGATTTTAATTGTTCACCTCATATTTTTGAAAATCGTTTCGGTAAGCGTGATAATGCTGTGCCCTACGAGTGCAGGTTTCGTTATATTCAGCAATGCAAAACACCATCGAGAAAAATAAAACGAAAATGTGCCATATAATGCTAACTATTAGTTTTGGGTTTTTGCAATAAATGTATCACTGTTTCAGTGTATACAATCTCGCAAGCTGGAGCATATTTTTCCATCTACGTAACGACGGTGCATCGTAGACGGTGCCGTAAAAGAGTCTGTGGTTTACGACGCTGAGTTTATAGTATATACACGTTGAATTTGCCTTATTGCACGGGGTTATAGTTCAGAGCAAACTGTTTGCAAATTTGATAATCGGCCAACATATTGGTCGTAATCCAGAATTAAAGTGAGAGACAGGACGAATGTGTGTGAAAAAAAGGATGGCGATTTAACCCATTCAGTACTGAAAACTTTGCCGCCAAAATTATTTGAACAAAAATCTTGTTTTTATGTAAGTTTTTGGCATATATCAGCTTCATTTTAGACTGGAATTAAAGAAATGTTACTTTGTAATGAAGTGATATTATTATTATAACTATGAAAATGTTCATATAAATTGGGTCCCAAAATTATTTAGAACTTGTCTCCAGTCATGAAAGGGCTTAAAATTCGACATACAATTTATAGCGGCCGTACTTTTGCGGCTGTTGGGTATCAGTTGTTTGTTTGATATCAAGTGGGGTCACTCGTTAAATGCCACCGTCATATCTCTCAAATCAAGTGATGTTATATCAGAAGCCAATACCATAGTATATATGGAACTATGTAAACTACATGTGTATGGCACTTATCTTGTTTGTGTTGACCTGGAAATTACCAAACTGATTTGGAAGTTGTTACAGTCAACCTCAGATCAGTAGAAGGTCCAGTGTTTTTAGAGTCAACATGGATCATACAATGAGCAAGTTGAAGAAATACAAACAATCCAATCAGTTAAGACATAAAAAAAACCTGCGAAGCTAGAATATATTTGGTGTTCCTATTTCTGGTCAAATAATTCGTACAGGTGTTTGTACCATATAGTATGTGATTTGCAGACATCACGTATTCCCCCAGACAAACATAGTAGTGTCATAAGGTTGCATTCACGCTTCGGTTGATACAACCCACGAAAAAAAAGCCCAGTGCGTTTGTTTAAATGGAGTAGCTAAGGGAAGACTTCAGCAAAAGATAAAATTAGGTAAAACGTCAACACAACTGATAAAAAAATAACAGCGGGTGCCTCTGATGTATAGGTTCATATTCGACAATTTTTTCGGTTTCTTTATATCATCTTTGAAAGTTGTAATATGATAAGAACAGTTGCCCACAGCGATTTGAGGTGCGTCACTCTGTCAACCATATGGGTCCGGGCGCGAACGTGGTATTTTTGTTTGATGAGTTGGTAGTGCTAGTGACATCAATATGTATGTCAGTGCATGAACATTGTCTCATTCCTGCTTACCACAAACAAGTAAACGCACCGGTATTTTTTCACGGGTTGTATACAACAGTCACATAATTCATCAGGCTGTAGGCCGTCCTTCAGATTTATACCACGATGGGTTGAAGGTCCTTGATGCATGTCGCACCGCTCAGCAATGCATCTGTTTATCGTATCAACAGTAAGGGCGAAGGAAACTCGCTCGTTTGAGGAAGGGGCAGTATATTTTCATTAATTGTGACACGCTGATAAATCGTCAGAAAATGTTATATATTTGTATTATCATTTTCACAAACGCCATTTGTTTATTCTCATTTTGTGGAAACCAAAGCTGAATGACGAAGAAAAAAATCTGGAAAAATAATGGCAATTTTGAACGTTTTAACTTTTGATCACCTCAGAGCCAATTACCTAGCTTGTTGTCATGACGTAGAACGACCAGTGTATAAATCCTCGGTATTTTTATTTGAACGCGTTCACCTTGGCTTACATGAAGCATATTCAAACATACAATAAATGAAACCCTACCTACACGATATCGTTATTTTGGTATGTTTTTTGGACTAAAAATGAATCCAAATTCTTGAAGGCAATAGCTGTAAACCCCATTTTGTATTTGAAAATATATAATTATCTGGGTGATGACATCTGGTAGTGGGCATAACAGGTTTAAACCGATATTCACATACATTGTACATATCTCCTCGGATCTCTTCGACGATAAATACTGTAGACGGGATCGTAAATAAATAAAAACGTTGTATGTGGAGAATGCATGCGTTCTTTGTCCCCGTTTTCTTAATGGAACAGTGTACCCTTAACTATATTCAAAATCATCAGCTACAGTTGATACATTTAAGAACGCCAAAACACGACTAAAGCTTTCTATCCCTCTGATCATATCAATTTACTGTTGTTCTTAATCAGCACCAATGAACATTATTTCGTATTGGATTTTGGAGATATATAAATTCTGATTGATTGGTTGGTTGGTTGGTTGGTTGGTTGGTTGCTACGTTGGTTGTCTGGTATGTGTTAGAACTGAGGTAAAACTTTGAATTCCTATTCACAGAGCACAAGTCGAGTTATTGTCATTGAACAGAAGATATATAGATTACATAACCTGGTATATCAACGTCATGACAACTAGTACTCATGTCTGCATCACTGATTCTGTGCTGCTCGAAATATGAGTCAAAATGTACCACATCAAGCAGAAACTCTCGCATTTTGCGAGATCTCGGCCACCATTTAAGAATATGGTCTATTAGTTTTCCCGATTTTTCAGAACTTATGCTCGGGGAGGTATATACAGCACATATCATTCATCACATTTATCTTCACCTTGTTCACATTTTGCTATTAAATTTAACTTTTAATTTATTTTCTGAAAGAGTGGTGCCCGTAACAATTTGTACGTACAGACAATGTTTGCCTATTCACCATATATGATGTGTGTCGCTTTTAATACAGTATGGAATATTCATAGCTCACTGCCTCTCTAGTGTTTTTGTCTTTACACTTGTTGTGAAAGTCGCTTGTATTTTTTCTTGAAAAAAAGGAAAATATTCGTAGTTTGCAAACATTAATGCTATGTGTTTGTTCTTTTAATTCATAGCATGGGCCAGTGGAATCTACAGTTTTGTTTCTGTCATATTCAGCTCAGTGGGTGTAGGTTTATGTAAGAAGTTCGGGCATCGAGCCGTTGTCATGACTGGAGGTCTTCTTTCATTCCTGGGATTCTTTTTAAGTTACTTTGCTAGTAGCATCTATCATCTCTACGTCACCATTGGAATTATTACAGGTAATTCTATGCCTTTGCTTATGATAATATTGATAAGACTTACTATCGTTAGTTAGCCTTGACATACGCATGTATGTATGTATGTATATATATATATATATATATATATATATATATATATATATATATATATATATATATATATATATATATATATATATATATATATATATATAGGCACAATGTATGTATGTATGTACGTACGTACGTACGTATGTACGTAGGTATACAGTACACAGACAGACAGACAGACAGACAGACAGACAGACAGACAGACAGACAGACGGACAGTCCGATGGACGGTTGGTCACACAGACAAAGACAACAGGCAGACAGACAGACAGACAGACAGACAGACAGACAGACAGACAGACAGACAGACAGACAGACAGACAGACAGACACAAACGTTTTCTAATTACAAATATGTAATATAATCAAATTAGGTTATTCTAATTTCTACTGTAAATACACATTTAGCTTATCGTGTACAGTGAATGATTTCTCTCTCTCACCCCCCCACTCTCTCTCTCTCTCTCTGTCTCTGTCTGTCTGTCTCTGTCTGTCTGTCTGTCTGTCTGTCTGTCTGTCTGTCTGTCTGTCTGTCTCTCTCTCTCTCTCTCTCTCTCTCTCTCTCTCTCTCTCTCTCTCTCTCTCTCTCTCTCTCTCTCTCTCTCTCTCTCTCTCTCTCTCTCTCTCTCTCTCTCTCTCCCTCAGCATTTGGACATGCAATTTCAGCAGTCCCATCAGTGGATTTAATTGGAAGATATTTCAAGAAGAAACTCTCTATCGCCCTCGGCTTTGCTATGGCGGGGGCTGGTGCTGGCCAGTGTATAATTGCTTTGTCAGGGAGCATTTTACAGGACATATATGGCTGGCGAGGCATGCTTCTAATACTATCTGCTATAATGCTTCACATCACGCTTTCAGGGGCGTTATTTAGACCCCCTCCTCAAACTGTTATGCATCAGCAACTCAAAAATGACACTCCTTTCAAAGAAATCGAACAACCACAGCAAAATAACGAAGAGGCGAAAACGTTCCTTGAACGATCTTCCGATCAAAAACAGAACATAGAGGAAACAGTCGAAGAGAAAACTGAGAGATGCCAAGGACTCAAAGAATTTTTACGCTCAGTTCATGATTTCCAACTGTTCAAGGATCCAGTCTTTATTTTATTTATCATGACTTCTCTGGGACAAAATGTCGCCTTTGGAATCGTCATACCGCATTGGGTAAGTTAATCACAGTTGCCTTACAGATGTATGTGCATAATATTGCTATAACAAGCGGTGTTTTGGAAAGAAAATGTATAAGAACCCCTACGAATATTCAGACGAAATTCAACAATTTAAAGTTCTTACAGCGAATGAAAATGATGTAGGAATATACGGAGATGCGCTAATTTTATTCAGGGTTTTCATCTAACCAATTCGCTAGCGCTCTCGTTTATTATTTTGTCATTGTCGCAAACCCGAGCTGTTTCTTCCACGACACTGCGAAAAGCCTCTTGGGCGGTGCCGTAAAAGAGGCTGTATGTACTTTACGACGATGCATTTTGTGTTCTGTACAATCATCAACTTCTTGAGAGACAATTGTACCTGCGGCTTAAAAGTGCCTTGACCTTATACATTTGTAGTTAGGGGTTGGAGTATGATTTGTACGAAGACTTGTTACAACTCTATCAGTATCAGTAATAATACATGAAAGCGTCCAGTTACTAATACTGACATTTAGCCAACTGATAGCGGGGAAAGAGTTTCTGAATCTCATTGAATGGATACCGTATAAGGTATTCACCTATCCTAGTCGTTTCCAAAATATTGTCCTGGAACAGCCTATTCCAGTCAGTGGTTCTTCTTTGGGAAGAACGAGTTCCAGTAAATGTTTGTATTGGAGTAGAGTATTTGGAAACAGTGGGAAGAATTATTTGTTGTGTGTATATCCACATGGAAAAAACTAGTCCCTGTCTCATGTGTATTGGAATGAGTATTTGGGAACAGCTGGAGTTATTTATTGTATTTCTCCATAGCGTTGTTGTTGCTTCAAATGTGCCTAGGTCTGATTGTCAGCTTGGGTCTGAGATCTGTGTCATGATGTAACCTATAACCGGCAACGTTAACTTTAAACTAACCCCATATCATATTAAATACACGGCGCCTTAATTAATAACTCATTTACTACACTGTATCAGCCTGTGTCAGACTCTGACACCCCCTACATATCTATTTTGCTCTAATATAATGCAATCCATACATTAAAGAGATCGGAATGTGTAAAGCAGATATGACTTTTTCATCTCACGATCACCAGACATCGTTGTGGTAACAATAACACGGTTTGTCCTGTACTATCTATCGGTGTATGAATAATCATACGTTAAAATTAAAACGATAAGTTGAACAAACCTGGTCATTGAACTAATGTACTATACGTTGCTAGGTCAAAGTATGCAATCACATATTGAACTTTAAGCTACGTGAATCGAACTTATCTAAACTATTAATATATACGCCGTTCAATATTTCTCTATTCAATTTTTAGACTTAAAACTTTATAGCCTTTTTACAATGTAAAAAGCCTGATAAACATACAGGAATAAGCAATGCGTTCCTTTTTAGCACAACTGTACTTATAACGTTCAGAAGTGCTATAGGCATGGCAAAGTGTCTGTCTGTCTCTGTCTGTCTGTCTGTCTGTCTGTCTGTCTGTCTGTCTGTCTGTCTGTCTGTCTGTATGTCTTTCCGTCCGTCCGTCCGTCCGTCCGTCCGTCTGTCTGTCTGTCTGTCTGTCTGTCTGTCTGTCTGTCTGTCTGTCTGTCTGTCTGTCTGTCTGTCTGTCTGTCTGTCTGTCTGTCTGTCTGTGGGGGATGTGTGTTAAACAACTAAAAGTCAAAAACCGTTGGACCAATTGCCCTGATATTTGTGGGGTGTATTACCGTGGATGCCTTTTTAAGTTTAAGAAATTTCGCACATAACATACACTGGCTGTACTTCCAAAGGTAATCATTGTTAATTATTACACTACCATATACATTCAATCATCGTTTAGTACAAACTCGCTTATAACGAAAACTCGGTTACAACGAACACTAGTCGAAGTACCGATCTCGCTCGTGCCATTGTTTCTCTCATGTCAACCTATTTCAATATGACGACACACGGAACAACCTTTAGAAATTAACATGAGATTAACATATAAACATTAAATTAACATTACTTAATAATTATAGTACAATTTGTAACATATCCTAATTATGCAACGAGTGATATATACAATTAAAGTTCATGTTGAATTTTAATTCGAAATTTCAGATTTACTGTTGCTAATATTGCACACAAACTGATCTATTCTGTGTGTTTATTTTCTGCAATTGTAATAAATTTTACATCATAATCTTCAAGTTTTGGTTATTTTTCTCGAAGTGAAATTATTTGTAAAACAATAATAGTTAACCAAGATGTTTTAGATATTGCATTTTTATCAGATATATATATTTATCAGATACTAGTAATGGTGTCACATTTATTTGTTAGTCTAAATTGATTATTGTGTGATTGAATTTGTGCTGCATTTAGAATCAATCTGCTGCAATACTAGACGGCGAGACTATACGGTGCGTCATGTCATTCCGCCCTCAACGACCGTCTCCTTGCCTGTGAGAATGGTAATAAAATCGATGAGGGCGCCTCGACACGACGTACCTTACAAACTCTCCTACATCACTCAGACGTAGTTTATTTTATTGCATCTTGCACATTTTACGAATCCAAGAACTTCACTTAATACCATCCAATGATTTATGGCAATTATTTTCTTTTTGCCAAAGGTCAAAAGAGCACGAGATTTTGGTATCGGAAACACTTACGGCGCCCTCTTGCCAGCTATAATGGGAATAAGCCAGCTCTTTGGCCGACCTGTATGTGGTGCTCTCGGCAATCTTCGGCTATCGAAGGCATATGTGTTCTATGGTATTGCGACAGGCGTAGCCGGCATTACGACAATTGCAAGTATCTATTTAAGGTCTTATCCCGGTAAGTGTACCATTTGGAGATATCCGCTAGAAGTGGCTGAACGACAACACTGCTTGCTTAGTAAGCTTAAACGTGTTTGCGTTTGGTTTGTCACCCATCAAAATAAAGTCACGGTATTATTTTCCAGGCAAATAGGTTTTGACCACAATCTTCAACAGTGTCCCCTTTCTTTTAAAACCCAATTAGGAATCATGATATATTCATATCATTATCGAGACAAACATTATTTAGATTCGGAGAATTATTTTGAACATGGAGAGAAAAAATGGCTGAAAATGAATTATTTAGCACACATTGTACCTCGTCTGTGATATAGTCGACTCTGAGCCATCACCGTTTTACTTCCGTTTAATCGTATTCATTTGCTGAAATACTGCCCAGTTAATGTGTAATATATCGTGTGAAAATACACGATAGCCATAGATGACGTGGGAATCAGTGTTTGATGTATCAAATTATATGTGTTGAATTTTAATACGATATCATTATTTCTCCAAAACTCTGAAATTATAGTTATGTATTATGAACAACTATTTTATTCTCATTCTTTCAGCTCAAACTGTGTGCATCATAATACTCGGTGTGTGTATGGGAGGATATACTACCCTCATCCCCGTTGTAGTTGCATGCTTCTTCGGTAGATCCAAGATTGGATATGGAATGGCAGCGCATGTGCAGATGATGGGGATTGCTATCATGTGTACGTCACCATTAGCAGGTACGAGCAATTCTTGTTTACGCCATAGCTTTTGTGTGCACTTCACCATTAGTACAACTTTTTCTTTAAAATATGTATTAAACGAGTTATTGAGGAGTTGTGGTGTCGGAGGTTGTTATTGCTGACCTTGTAGGATTGAGGTTGTTATTGCTGACCTTGTAGGATTGAGGTTGTTATTGCTGACCTTGTAGGATAGAGGTTGTTATTGCTGACCTGGTAGGATAGTTTGTTATTGCTGACTGTGTAGGATTGAGGTTGTTATTGCTGACCTGGTAGGATAGAGGTTGTTATTGCTGACCTGGTAGGATAGAGGTTGTTATTGCTGACCTGGTAGGATAGAGGTTGTTATTGCTGACCTTGTTGATAGAGGTTGTTATGTGAATGCTTTAACTTAAGTCCCATGCCCTTAAAGAGACTGTAGTGAGTCGGATGTTCCTAGAGGCAGTTGTGCCGTTATTGGTTCGTGCGGTCGTGCCAAGTGTAAATACAAATGTACTAGTGTAAAGCTCAGAGTGTAAAACCCACCATTACTAGTAAAATACAGTACCATTAGTTCACTGATTTACATGCATCTCTCTTTAATTACTTCATCAATTCGTTTTTCATCCACTGCTGTCCATTTCACTATAATTTTTTTTGTATAAATGTTTTGATCTCACAGAAATAATAGAAATGTGTGATACGAACTTCCCATTGTGATTTTTCGATCCCGTTTGGGAACGACAAGGATTTAATTACCTAACTTATTTTGCGGGTTTTTTTTTTAATTACAGGCTGGATGCGAGACGAATATGGCGACTACGTCATCGCCTTTTGGATAGCTGGATGTGCCTTTCTATTTGGTTGCCTAGCAACATTCCTGATGCCTGTTGTTTGGAAACGACGAAAAGCCAAACAAAACAAACAAAATAGTGGAGTCACTGCGACTTAGTAAACGTGATTTGAAAAGTCTATTTTGAACAAAATGCAAATATTTTTTCTCATTCTGATTTTCGATATGGAATGTTGGCGTAGCCTAATAACCAACCACTCGCAGCTGATGTATTAGCACGTTGCCATAGAGATAACATTATGGAACTAAGCAATTGCGTAATTTTTACATAATTTGTATTGCAAAGTTTTTCTCGGCACACGTACTTACAAGACATATTCTAAAATCGGATATTTCACCTTTCAACTACTAAACTCAAAAACAGAAAAGTACTCTGGAGTATATTTGCCGTGAATTGTTTTTCTATCTTTTATTTCACGTGTTTTTAGTGAAATATTATTGGAAATAACAAGTAATTTTGTGAATAATACTTTCAAAATAATCGCAAACCAACATACTGTTTTCTTTGACTTGCTTAGCCGATTACGTGTATGGATGTTAGGTAGTTCGATACCCCCCCCCCCCCCCCCCCAGTATCTTAACTTCAGCCGATTCCGATCATACCGCCACCTAGTGCCGGGTCAGCCGTATAGGCTAAGGAAATCGTCTTTCTTTCTGATGGGAGATCGTCGACCAAGAGAGATCGAAAGCTCAGTCTTACTTAATAAGTTGAACTGTTCATGTGTTAAATCATTTGTAACTCACATGGTCTGCAAAGTTGATGAATATACATGTACTTGGTTACACATACGCACGCACAGAGAAAGAGAGAGAGAGAGAGAGAGAGAGAGAGAGAGAGAGAGAGAGAGAGAGAGAGAGAGAGAGAGAGAGAGAGAGAGAGAGAGAGAGAGAGAGAGAGAGAGAGAGAGAGAGAGAGGGGGGGGGGGAGGCCGGGGGGGGGGATTTCCAGACTGAGTCCGGCCCCTTGTACAGTGCACCCGCATCGGTTAAATAGGTTCTAATCACCAACTGACATACAAACGTAAGCAATTAGTGTTCAGGTTTTAGGTGCGTAGGCAGAATATATTGTTTTGTCTAGACTGTATCTTCTGATGTTTGAATCAAATGATCGAGTTTCAAAATAGTGGTCCATCTGAGGGAGTTCTACGACCTTCTCTTGCATTGGCTGCCAAAGCCAACTAACCAGCTAGTGATGGTGCTACAAAATTTATATTTGATATATTTGAGCTTTAGCCATCCCTAAAATGACATTGGAAGGCCACATATCTTGAGGTTTATCACGGCTCGGGTCCTCTCTATTGTGTTCTCGGGGAGGGCGGAGGGGCACAAAGAGGACGACAAAACCCTCTTCAGTCGTATATTTTCATGTGTTTGCACAAAAAGGACTTTTCCATGGCTTTGGTAAAGAAACAATTTAATAATAATTTAAAATATATTGAAAATTATAGTTTATTACTGAGATTCGAACCCTTTAGTACTTCAAAAGTTTAAAATGTTTGGCGTCTTTCTACTCAAGTTACTATTTATAATAAGGATCAAGTTCAAAACTATTAAAAGGACATAGTTTTCGGTTCCAAGATGCATTGCGTGCGACGTCATCGTTTATTTTGTTACTTTTAGGCTTGTTTTGTCTTTAGTACATTTGAAATAACATTTTGATCATGAAACGATGAAGCGATAATTATGTTGACCACTTTAATTGTGATTTTATAGCACACACACTACACGGCAGCAATGGCAGAGAAGGATTTTACTGGTAAACCCGGGATACGGTCATCAGGTAACACCGATCTCCCTGAAGCGCAACCTTCCCCCCACCCTCCCCGCGTGCAGAATACATTGGCATTGTATAGGGATACGCGCCGCGATGCATCTGGAAACCGGTAACATGAGGTCCAATACGAAAGCCTCACCAGCATGCATGTACATAGCTATGAATTGAACACTCACACACTTCGATACTCTTCCGATTTTCTTTTCTTTTAACCGACCTACCTACCCATCATTTTGTGGATATTCCGATGGAAAAAAAAGAGATAGAAAGGGCCACTCTAAATTTAAACAAGACAAAATTATGTCACAGGTTTTCACTCTTCCACAACTTTTGCAACGTCACTACTCGCATACCAAATATTACCAATGCTAAAGTTGCCATGTATATGTGTACTGTCAATATAGACTAAGGCTTCACGGAGCGACCTTTTACCTTAGCGATTTTCAATCCGACAGTTTACCTACCTCTGAACTATGGGAGGTATTATACAGATAAATTAGACAACATGCAGTCACAGCAAGATAATATAAAGAAGGTCATCTCTGGATACACCACTTTACCCAGCTATGCAATCAATCAATTATTCTATCAATGGTATATTCACGGTTATCCGACCTTCGATCTTGCCTCTTTTTCGATGGCGATGTGGTGAGAGGTGATTCCAAAATTTCCAACAGCGCAATATTGTAATGACTTCGTGTGATACTAGTAACGGCGGTGTGGACGGAAAATTATACCTCAATAACTTGGCTGAATGTCACGGAGGATCTCCGACTCTAATGAGGCTGAAGAACGACATCAGTGCTGATACCGAAACGCAAATGTGGTCGAGAAGAGACACAGATAATCGTGATGAACGTGCCGTGGATACCTCATGTACAGACAACGACGAAATTTCTAGTTTCACAAATAAGGACAGCGCGGATCTTACACCAGAAGTTGAAAACCGTTGCGGGTGGGGTTGTTTCAGTCCAAACTGCTTACAAGTTTTCAACAAAGGGGAATTTTTTCTACTATTTTTATGTGGTTTTGCTATGGTCCAAAGTATGGTCATAAATGGCCTCATATCAACTTCCGTGACTAGTTTAGAGAGACAGTTCGACCTCCCGAGCGTTGGTAGCGGAATTATCGTCAGTTCGTACGCCATTGCCGTGTTGATCGTTTTGATTCCAGTCACCTACATAGGTGGACATGGCCACAAACCTAAATGGCTTGGTTATAGTGCCTTTATCATGGGACTTGGATCATTCTTATTTGCACTGCCGCATTTCACAGCTGGTCTGTACCATAGTAACTATAACACGACTTCGAGCGATACCTGTGATCCAGACCGCGGACACAGCGATGATTGTCACGATGGGTCGTCAGGTATGAACATCATATACATGGGTATGTTCGTCGTGGCTCAGTTTTTACATGGGTTTGGCGGCACACCAATTTATACTCTTGGAATCACCTTCCTGGATGAAAATGTCCAGCCTAAAAGGTACCCGGTTTACTTAGGTAAGTACAACAACATGATATTAATTACACGATGACGTACGTATCATGATGCAACTGTATAATAACAGTATTGAGGGAGAGACTTCGACGAGGCCTAGGGGCACAAGCAATTAGACTGTAAGCCCTATATAACTAAATGTCAGCTGATTGTCTAGCACTTTCATCCAGAACGGGGTCTCTGTTTTTCTGAAAGCTAAAGAGTCTAAAATGGGGTCCACTCTACATATTTTTTCGATTTTGCTTGGTCGAAATGTGGTCCATTGTCCTTTACTAAATTTGCCTCCTGAGCGAAAAATACAGGTCTTAGATAGAAAACTACATTTTGCGATCCACCATTTAATAATGATGGAACTATTACAAATTAATGTACACGTATTTTGGTCTAAAAGTCGATCTTCAAAATCCTGTATTGGTCTAAAATAGGGTATTGATTTTTGGTCAAAATAGGTCTAAAAATGGGAGCTAGGGTTGACAATATTAGCTGTACATGTACACCCCACAGTCTTGGCCATTGGTACCGCCCCAGGGACTAACGTTAGACCATGCCAACCGTTTGTGAGTGTAGTACGCCACAGACTGTCATAATGGCACAACAGTCAACGAAATTTAAAGGCCCATGTTGAGATTAGGAGTAAAATTTGAATGAGTAAACATTTGTCTGGCAATGCTTTAGAGAAGGACAGTCCTATACAAAACGCACGTAATCCTTATATTCATACTGATAAAATACACAAACCTTGAAGTGATCATTGGGCCTTGAAAAAGAAAAAAACCACCATGAGTGCAGTATAATAATCATACCGGGCGTGCTTTGTATTTCAATGTAATTCACTTGTCCTTATTAAAGTATGTGTCTTGTCGACGTTCATCGAAAAGACTACATAAAAATCTATATACAATGGATTCATTGTATGTTCTGATTTACTGTACAATGACAGCAGTTAAGTGTTCTGATGTTGCAGCAGTGGGGTGTAGAACCCCTGGCAATGGTGTAGGGCATGAGATGCCAAATCACACCATAATGCCAAGTTATAATACTAGTACTATACAGTGAGTCAAAATAAAATATGACCCTCCCTTTATTCCATTTCCCCCCTAAAATATGGCCATTTCCACGAGAACCGATTTGTCAAATTCTAGTACGAACCACACACACACCCTATTTCCTTCAGCCGTCCCCTTGTAAATGCCGAAGTCTCCCAAAGTCACCAAAATGACAAACAAGCTACAACATGTTTATCAGAACATGTCATATCTCTATTTAAAAAAAAGCATAGGACAAAATGATAAATAATTATCAGAGATCATCAGAGTTGAACTTTTAAATATGTCATATATGTACATGTATATGTATAATATGGGGATTGAATATATTTGCATTACAAAGAAAACAAACACACGTAAATGTAGTATTCTTTCAAGTTATCAAATGTCAGATTTTCTCTCTCTTTCAACTTTGTAGGAATATTTGAAAGTACAGCTGTACTTGGTCCTGCTGTTGGATTTGTTGTAGGGGGTCAATTCTTGCATCTGTACACAGACATTGGTCAAGTTGACTTGAATGAGTAAGACGTGTACATTATTTTTATAATTTCAAATATAAAAAAAAGAATACAGAGAATATACAGAGTGTAATATATACGTAAATGCAAACGCATCCTACCTGTAGCAGATATTTTATGTAAAAAAAAAATCATCAAAATGTCATCTCAATTCGTCAAGTAGCGCGAAGCTTTCTTAATGTGTATATTGTACTAGGCAGTTATGGTTTCTCTCTGGAATATGATATTTTGAAATAGTGACCACAGACGAGGCGAAGGCATGACGATGTACACGGAAATAGAAGTTAATTGTTTACCATTTTACCTTTTTACATGCAAAAGGAAATGTTTAGGTTTAACCTAAGGTCGGTCGAGTTATCGGAAACTATCTTTTATAGGCCTTAGAATTAACTTCTAGTTTATAGC
>NC_135561.1:14067960-14170460 GCF_964340395.1 Glandiceps talaboti
TAAATCAATCAGTATACCAATCACACACACACACACACCCATCCATCCAACCAAACACGCGTCCACCCACACATCTAACCAACCAAACGACCAACCAACCGACCGGCCGACCGACCACCTACCAATCCACCAACCCAACCATCCTGAAAACCAACCATCCACCCATCCATCCACCAACCCAACATCTTAAAAACCAGTCAACCAACCAACCAACCTGCCAGCCAGCCTACCAACCAACTAACCAACCAACCAACCAACCAACCAACCTACTGAACCAATACATTTATAATTAGGTCAATCAACCTACTTATCAAGCGATCACCAACTAATGAATGAATGAATGAATAAACAATATAAAACCACTGGTACTTAGATATAAACCTACAGCACATTGCAGTTTACTGTTCACTGTCTCTGTTTGATACAACCAGGCAGAAATAAGAAACTGCACGTTACACTTTAAAGGTTAGGATTGAATGGATACAGTTTCTCGCTACATTTTGTGTAAGAGAAATGTGCTACCATACAGATATCAAATACAGACATCAACAAATTGGCAACCTTGTGCCTGCATCAAGTTAGGAGCGAGATCACTGTAGGATAAAAAACCAAATTCTTATACTTAGGCCTCAGAACCCCCCCCCCCTCCAACCGTGGCCAAAATTGAAAATCCCTTCAAACCACACAATCAATTTCAAACCAGTCTGTAGTAGTATGTAGTGCTATGAATATAAAGCCGGTATGTTGTGAGTACAAATAGTTCTTTTGCTGACACTTTACCTTTAATGCTATGCATTTACTGTTAGCAAAAATTCTTTCTTTTCTCAATTTGTCATTTTAAAATAAATGTGTCTATTTAGGGGTACAAGGCATCCATTAAAAGTAAAATCGGTTCTGTATGATGAGAACTAAAAATGGCTCACCCCCCCCCCTCAAGTAAAAGAATTTAGTTTTTATCCTATATTGAACTATTGATCTCGTCTCCTACAATATTGATTGCTTTAAATGGCAAGAAATTACGACCTCAAAGAGTAAAGTGTACAGTTTCTTATCGGTTCTTTCGTGACTGTGTGAAAGAAAGAGAATGAACAGTGACCTGCAAGGCGCTGTATTATTAATCTGTATGAGATATAATCATCATGACATCATGAGATTTCAAGTTTATGGACAATTGTTTTGGAATAGAATGATTTATAATCGTTACAGGGAATTTCATAATACCGTGCAGCTTTTCTGTTAGTTACACAACCATGCAGAAACCAACAAAAATGCACATGTCCCACTTCAGAAAGATCGCATTTTTTGCTACATTTAATCTAAATGAAATAAACCATTTAAATGTATTCCAAGCAGACATTCGGGCGCCAATGTTTTGCTTAGTATCAAACACCCGACGAAGGGTGTGTAAAATGTTCTTTGCGATGTTCATTTGATGTCTGTATGTGGCATGTGTAGTTCATTTCACTTAGACAAAATGTAGTAAGAAACTATACTCATTCAATCTTGCTATCTTAAAGAAAGTGTAGCATGTCCAGTTTCTTATTGGATTCTGTGTGGTTGTATCAAACAGATCTAGATCTGCATGGTATTGAGAATTTCACTGTTATGTATGTTACAGTGGTTGTACATTGTGTAATTTGTTCACTTTCCTTTCATAGGTAGCATTCCGGGACTAGTCACGTTTGGTACGGTGATCGACAGAGCTTGTCTGCTATGGGGAGAAAAGTGCGGGGAACGAGGATCATGTTGGCACTATGACAACTCTCAGCTTAGTATCTATTTCTTTATAATGTTGATCATTTTGAAATGGATGACGTCACTATTTTTCGGTTTAGCTTTATGTAGTTATAAACCACCGGACGAACACGCTACTGTAGATGATGATGATGATGATGATGATGATGATGATGATGATGATGATGACAAGACAGATTCTGGCCACAAGTATACTCGCGTACCAACAGCCAGTAATGGCCAACACACAGAAATGGTTTCAGTTTTGTGAGTACAGGTCCGGATAACTGCACCTTGTCGTTTTTTGTCGTTCATTCTTGACCAATGAAAAACACAGCACACCTTTTGACTAGAAAATGATCAATCCTTTTTAGTCGCTGAATAATTAATTATTAGATACTGTTTAAATGTACGAAAAACGCTAGCGCTTAACTTGTTGAATAATAAGGTTTGATAACGAGGTGATTATATATGCTACCTCAATTACACCAGTATACAAAAATGTCTAAAAAGAGCTTACAATATGGAAAAGACACACGTATACAGTGAAACTACTTTGATAGTTAAACACACGCGCGCACATGTGCGCGCGCGAACACACACACACAGACACACATACACACTTCTGTCCTGCTATCTGGCTGTATGTCGGCCGGTCTGTTTGTGTGTGTTCCTGTTTATTTGTTTGTTTGTCTGTCTGTCTGTCTGTCTGTCTGTCTGTCTGTCTGTCTGTCTGTCTGTCTGTCTGTCTGTCTGTCTGTCTGTCTGTCTCTCTCTCTCTCTCTCTCTCTCTCTCTCTCTCTCTCTCTCTCTCTCTCTCTCTCTCTCTCTCTCTCTCTCCGTTACTACTACTCTACAGCGACGTTTTTCTTGTGCCTTATATTTGCTATTTCACAAAGAATATTAGTAACCTCAGCTTTGACAGTACTTTTTCTATATACTTTAGGTCACTGTAGACCAGTGTCTGGATATACGTTATAGACAAATTCATGTTTTCAAATGTGCAATTCTACTCCCTGGTTAAAAAGGGCTGGATCCCTAGCTAGCTGTCGTTTGTTTATTGTCATATACATTCTACCTTTCAAATTTATCTGACGAGGCTAGGAAAGTTATACTTTTCCAAAACATATCACAAGCTGAGTTGTAAGAATGGTAAATTGGCAATCACTTTTATTTTGAAATAAGCTTTGGGAAATTTTCTGTGGTTTGTTTTTAGCTTTAATGTTACCATCTTTTCTGCCGTGGTAAAGCTGACATTTTTGTTCCCTGCATGTCCAATAAAATGCCGAATTAACCTTTATTTCATGTAGTAATCGTTTGAATTCTTTGTGAAATGATTTTACAGCATGTTATAGGTTGCTGTCCACCACTGCCTCTGTGTCATACAGGTACGTGTAAGTACAGACAGAAACCAACCGGACATTACATTAAGTCTTCCAGATAGCAAGAACGCAATGTCTTATACTACATTTAGTCTGAATGAAATCAACCAATTAGACGTACTGTATCTAGGTGCAGACACACTGGCACCGATGTTTTGATGTCTGCATGGTAGCATGTTGGTTCCTTTCAATTAGACAAAATGTAGCAAGAAACTGTATTAATTCAATCCTGGTATCTTAAAGTTACCATGCTATTTCAATTAGTTTCTTATTGGTTTCTGTGTGGTTGTATCAAAACAGAACCAGTGAACAGTAACCTGCGACGGACTGTACGATAGAGCTGAGACACACCAATTTGAAGTTGTGCCTTGTTTGGCACTGAAAATATTAATGTGGAACTAGAACGTCAATACAAGTCTGTCTGTGTGTTGCACGATCTCCTAAACTGTAAGATCCACAAGGGACAGCGACACCAAAGTCAGCTTATTTATTCCAAACACATTTTACATACACAATTTAATTATTGCGTTTATTGCATTTTTAGAGTTAAGGAAATGTAAATTGTTAGATGTTAATATTATATTTGATCTGCAAATTTTGATTATATGTAGTTTGATTTTTGATTTTTCTGCAAAATCACATTCTCATTAAGCCATCATCAGTATGAAATGATGGTCTGGGTGTACATAACGTGCGCGCATTTTACGGTTACATGACATGTTATATAGTCTGTAAGATACATGTCACACAGCCCTATCAACCACCACTCAAACGTTCCGCAGGCCTGGCCACTATCCAATTAAGAGTGTCGCCGGATTAAATATCACCATGTCAACGACCTTTCCAATCACCAGATTCAGAAAATATTCTGCTTGTTTGATTGACAATTTTCACAGTGATCTATGTTTGAAATATTAATCATCATTTTATAGTGACACTTGGCCATCTGGATGAGGATTGGGTATTTATTTCAAAACAATGTTATCATTGCTTCCTACTTGGAAAATCAATGTGAAACAGCATATACAAAGTCTTTATTTGTAGCTCAATTCTTTTCAAAAGATTGATATATTTGTAAAATGTTATTTTTTTTGTAATTACAATAACAAACCTTTTTACACGTTTTTTTTAAATTTTTTTTTTAGCTTTTTGCAATGTATTGAGTTACAAACACAGACTTGGTCTATGTTATTTCACATTGATTTTCCAGTAGGACGTCGTGATAAAATTGTTTCATAAATTAAAAATCCAAAATAAATCCCCAATCCCCATCCATATGGCCACTTGAAATCTTCCCATCTCCCCGACACTGTGGTGTTAATAAGTTAGCACATGTTCGTAGAGAGAAGGTCTACGAGCGTAACGACGCGACGTATCTTATAACAGTTTACACAGTACTATCACATAGCATATGCAGTGAATTTCAAAAAAAAAAGTGCAGCTTTTTGCTGTTTGATACAATCACACAGAAACCAATAAGAAACTAGACATGCTACACTTTTACAATGTAGTAAGAGAGTAAGATTGAATGAGTACAGTTTCTTGCTACATTTTGTCTAGGTGAAATGAACTATATATGCCCCATACAGACATCGGATGAACGCCAAAGAGGGCATTGTACGCGCCCTTCATCTGTGTTTGATACTAAGAAAAACATTGGCGCCCGAATGTCTGCATGGAGTTGCAATGGTTTATTTCAAAATGCGATCTTTCTATTTGAAGTGTGGCATATGCAGTTTCTTGTTGGTTTCTGCGTGGTTGTATCAGACAGAAAAGCTGCGTGGTATTGTGGAATTCACTGTAAAGGGGTGGAGGGGCTTAGTAATTTGCCATTTTCCAAAGGCAGTGTGTCTGATTGTTTTCAAATTTCGTGTTTCCAGGCAATGGCGCGTGTTAACTTTAAACAGTGGACATTATCTGCACAAGTAGTTCTGTAGATTCATCGTCGTCGTCGCCCAAATGAACCCAGGGTTGAGTTGTCACAGGCTCCGATGAATTTCGCCGTCTTCTCTTCTTAACTATTGCATCAACTACCGGTAGTAACATACATAACAAAGATGCAATGATGAAGGATCCTGCACTAAACCAGAACACCTGGTCATAAGTACCGTATACATCACGCATCCAACCTAAAAGGAAACATCCACAAAATCACAGTTATAATAAACTTAAAATATATTCTCAACAAACAAACAAACAAACAAACAAACAAACAAACAAACAAAATAAACAGACGGACGGACGGACAGACAGACAGACAGACAGACAGGCAGGCAGGCAGTTAGGCAGGCAGGCAGACAGACAGACAGACAGACATACAGGCAGACAGACAGACAGGCAGACAGACAGACAGGCAGGCAGGCAGGCAGACGGACAGACAGACAGACGTGGTATATATGAACAGGGTACACCAGGTTTCAATAGACTCCATATCCAGAAATGTGTAATCTATGAAGATTTAATAAGAAGTAATTTACGAAAACCAAATACTATATGTGTTAACATGTTGGTTGTTTTTGCCATTGATAGCACACAAATACATAACGGGCATTATAAAGTGTAAGACAGCCGACAGTTTCTTACCTGATAGAGGGCCTACAGCGAGGGCTGTGACAGCGATGAATTGAGATAATATCGAAAATCCATGTCCAATCTTGGCCGGCCCAAAAAAACAAGCAATGTTGAGCGGAATCAAGACTATACTACCACCATTTAGTATTCCATACATAGACATGGTAATAATTTGACCTGTGGAAGAAGCATAATATTATGCGTTGCATATTAAAAAATTTGTTTGTGTGTACTTTATCTTGGGAAACGTTGATGTAATGACAATGAACCTGTCTAGGGTCATTTATAGCAGTCAATAGGAGAAGCAAATGCCATATTATATAATTATTATACCATGTGCTAGTGTAGTTACACATTGGCAGTGCTGGAAATACAAATCAACATTTAAAGACGTCATTATTTTTTCATGTTTTTGTCGACCTAAATTTGCCCAGTATTGCTCTGTCTGTCTGTCTGTCTGTCTGTCTGTCTGTCTGTCTGTCTGTCTGTCTGTCGGTATGTATGTCTGTCTGTCTGTCTGTATGTATGTATGTATGTATATATGTATGTATGTATGTATGTATGTATGTATGTATGTATGTGTGTATGTATGTATGTATGTATGTACATGTATGTATGTATGTATGTATGTATGTATGTATGTATGTATGTATGTATGTATGTATGTATGTATGAATGTATGTATGTATGAATGAATGTATGTGTGTGCGTCTGTCTGTCTGTCTGTCTGTCTGTCTATGTGTGTGTGTGTCTGTCTGTCTGTCTGACTGACTGGCTGTTTGTCTGGCTGTCTGTCTGTCTGTCTGTATGTATGTATGTATGGATGTATGTATGTATATATATGTCTGTCTGTCTGTCTGTCCCTCCTTCCCTCCCCTCTCTATCTCTCTCTCTCTCTCTCTTTCTCTCTCTCTCTCTCTCTCTCTCTCTCTCTCTCTCTCTCTCGCTCTCCTGTACCCTTTCTCTCCCCCCCCCCAGTTTCTCTCTCTGAACCTCACTCGCCTATACACAGTCTCTTTCTTACCTGTAAATGTTCTCCAGTAAATACTTATAGCAACTACAATGGCACAACCTGCAAAACACGCTGAGTATAGAACGTATGGTTTTATCTTTGGGATATTGGCAATGCCCCCAAACAACAGACGTCCAGCAATCTGACCAAGTCCAAGGACAGCTGGCAGAAAACCTGCATTCAGTGGAAGTATACCAAACTCTAATGCTCGCTTGACCTACAATTCAAAATAAAGGTTGCAGTTGCTACTATATCTAACAACACTACCTACGTGCACAGCGTGACATTGTTATGATAGGAATATACTAATATCATTGTGTATATGTTTTCCGTATCTACGACATAGGACAAATTATACAGTACAGTTTGACAAAGAAAATTCCACCCCACCCCACCCCACATCACAGGCGGCATTTAAATTGGTCTGCTTATTATTCAATAGTAAGAATGGTTTTAGACTACATGTACGCGTGTACATATATACAATTTTACACGAACGCCAAACCGTCCTAACTGAAACCTCGAAAGCGTTTGAACCGTGACGTTAGAGTATGTGTAAAGTGTATACGAAAACCTCAGCCCCACTATTGTTGTATGAGCTAAAACCTCACAACCAGAAAAGGCAATATTTCTAAGACTTACCGTATGGAAATTGAAAACATTTGATCCCATCGAATGTAGAATTATTAGAATTATGGTAAGAATAAATACTGGTTCCTTGAATAATGCTACATCATAAAACGTCGACAAAGTCTTTTTTAGGCATGCGCACGATGAGCAACATCCTGATTTATTCTTGTCTGTCTGTCCGCCATTTTGGATTACAGAAGTTTTCACCATATTTTTTCTCCTGCTCAGAAATGTTTGATTTCCTTGTTCTGAGACTGTTCGTGTTTGTTGTCTATCATTATTACGTTCACAAACGTTGTTTTCTACAACTGTCATCTCAAATGTGTCTCTCTGGTGTTTCCTATTAGCGGGAGATTCGTTCCTAGTTTTCCTCTCGAGTGGTCGGAAGAGAGCGGCAGCGACACATATATTAGAAGTAACTGACGAAATGATCATCAGTGCCCCTCGCCATCCAAACTGCTCTATCAGGACTTGGCTGCCGACTGCAATAATGAATTGACCGAATCCAGCTCCGGCAAAGGCTATTCCCATGGCAACGGGAAGTCTTTTTTTGAAGTACACAGAAATTATTTCTGTGGCTGGCACATGTGTAAGAGTGAAACCAAACCCTGGAGAAAAATACAGATACCACAATGTTAATCAACTAATTTATGGATGACTATATGCAAAATATTATGAAAAGCAGAATTATTTTCTGGGCAATAAAATATAGTTGGGTGAGGCAAACTAAACCAGTGGACTGGCAAAGGAAGAAAAAACATATGCGCGTGCATGCACGCATGCATGCATGCCTGTGTGCCTGCCTTCCAAACTACCTACCTACCTACCGACCTACCGACCTACACACACACACACACATACATACATACATACATACATACATACATACATACATACACACACACACACATACATACATACATACATACATACATACATACATACATACATACATACATACATACATAGGGGAAAGCCCTGATGGCTAAGTTACTCCAAGTATAGGTTAGAGTACAATGTGAGATCTCTCCTAGCAAAGCACACATCTGTTTGTAAAGAAATCGCTTATTATGTATGGACGCTGAAGTCGATTGGCACTATTGTCTTCATGCAGTGTACCCAAAAATTATATATCTCCAGATTGCAGGGGATACCGTATAAATGCACATATGAAAATCTCTGTGTAGCCTTTTGCAGTCAACAAGAGTTCTTGGGTTCACTGGGGGGGGGGGGGGGATTTTTGAGGGCGCAAAAGGGGTGGCTGCTTAAAATTTTGATAAAAATGTTTTCTCCTCACCCCCCCCCCCCTCCAACACCACCATGGTAAATTCTACTTGTTTACAACCAACTACTTCTGGGGTTTTAGTAATGTATTAGCGTATTAAAATAGTCACCTGTTAATATTCCATAGGTTATATATAAATGTGTAAGGTTAGTGGCATATGAACTTAGCAGTAGACCTGTACATGCCAATAAACCACCTAGAAATGTTGTAGTTCGATACCCAAGTCTTCGTGAAACTGCTATACTTATAGGTCCACCAATCTTAAAGATGAATATAGCAATCGATCCAGTCCAAGCTGTTATAATGAAGAAATGAAACTGTGTGAAAATATAGACCTAGTATACATGTATAGCACACAACTGTCACACCATTGAGAGATCTAGGCTAAGTTCCTATATGTGATAATCATCACACCCAAGCCCCATATCCACTCAGATACATTCTGGACAGGGTCAGGCTGTACCGCCCAGGATCCAAACATGCATACCTCTTGCTAAGGATATCGTTAAGTTAATGAAGAAGGATCGTTCGGACATTGACAAAATAATACTAACTCCGAGAAACTGAAATCTTCCTGACCATATGCATATGTCTCATAACATAATAAGACGGTATATATATATAATTATGTTTTCATATATATTATATATATATAACTCGGTGAGTATCAATCTGCTAAGACAGTGCTCTATACCGCAGTGGCAGAGCGTAATATATATATATATATATATATATATATATATATATATATATATATATATATATATATATATATATATATACACCGACAGTCGCCCTTACCTGTATCAGCTTTGGATTTGTTGAAAGCACCAAGGAAAGCCACGAAGAGAACGGAAAATGAAAACAGTGCACCGGTTGATAATGCATTCACCAGGAATGAGCCGGCAACCACGAACCAACCCCATCCTCCGTCTGGTGGGATGTTGTCCCTCTTGTCTGCTGTAACTGATGACGTATTCGCTTCGTTGTCGTCATTGTCATCGTCCGTGGAAGTCGCTGTTGGTTCATAGTTGTCATTGACAACAGACGAAGGAGTCTGGGTCGGCATTCTATAGGTATATATCACGACTATCGTTGTATGGACGTTATTCTAAGTTCCTATTCATATGATTGTCACGTTAGGGCTGTTAAGACATCACTTCACCGACAATCTGATATATTAAAATAAATTAATAAACGTTGAAAGGGATAACGAACAAACCATTCCAGGACCTTTATTGATCGAAAAAAGAACACAGAGAAAGAACATCATTTACACATCCATCCATCCATCCATCCAGCTGTCCATCCATCCATATATCCATCCATCCATCCATCCATGCATGCATGCATACATCCATACATCCATCCATCCATCCATCCATCCATCCATACATACATACATACATACATACATACATACATACATACATACATACCTGCATACACACACAGATATATATATATATATATATATATATATATATATATATATATATATATATATATATATATATATATATATGCATACATACTTTTATTGTATATTTAACAAATTTGCCAAAGAGATAAATACATTCTTGATTTAAATAAATCTAAAATTGGGCCTGAACTATATTGTCATTATGTTGTAGCTGACTCAGTAGGTTGTTGACTGGATCATGTCGTGGTAACACTCACTTAAAACCATCTAACAGCGGACCGAAAGATAATCAAATTGAACCAAATTTATTAAGTAATTAACTAATGACTGACTTTCTTTGTTTTCATATTAATTTTCTACAGAGTACTGCATGTATAGCATGTTGCCCTCACCTTCCGGTCACATACACATGTATATTTCGCTGACCTTACTTACAGAGCTAGTCAAATTTTACACCTGTACCTGTGCATTTTCTTTTACGATAGCCATCTTGATTACTTTGTACAGTACCCAGTACCTTTTTATATATTTGTGATATACATAATAGAAGTTTGGACTTAAGGGGTCGGGAATGCCACTTCAGGACTCTGGAGAGTCACGTTATGGTTTTACATCACAGACAATTGCATGCGATTTCAGAGAAACATCAAAATTGAAGTTGTTCCTCATCTTTAGATCTTTGCTGTGGGCCACTTTTACTCATGAGAGTCAGCAGAAATGTTTAGGTAGTGGTTGCACAATTAATATTCACGACTCCCTGATAGTCTACAGCGGATTTCAAAATACTGTTCTACGGTTCTGTTTGATACAACCATACAGAAACTAATAAGAAACTGCACATGCTACACTTTAAGATAGCACGATTGAATGAATACCGTTTTTTTTGCAACATTTTTGTCTCAACTGATAAGCCACGTAGACATTAAATGCAGACGTCAAAACATTGGCGCCTGCCTGTCTCCGTCTTGTTGCAGTAATTTGGTGTCAATAGTTTATTTCAATCATTCAGACTACATGTAACAATAAATTGCTATTGAAGTGTAACAGGTGCAGTTTTTGCCCAGTTTTATCAAGCAGAGCTGATGAACGATAGTTTGAAGTCTACTATTACAGTATTACCTTCCATTCAGTGAAAACGTCAGAGCAAAACATCACGTGTCTGCAAAAAATAACTTGTAGCTAAAGTCGTGGGTCAAGCTTGTTGCGAGTGATAAGCATTCGTCTGCATAAAACGACGCAAAATACCAATTGTTTTATATGGACATAACTTTGTGTCAAGACAGTCAACATATACACGGATCATCACTTATTATTTACAGAAATGTTATTTTGTATTTCCGTCACGTTCTGCAGGTTTTGAGTTCATGCACTGACTAATGAGATCCCTGACAAAGAAAGTGACACAATAGTGGTCGTCCTGTGTGTGTTTTAATGGCGATCTCCAAATGCGTCGGCCATTATAGCGCAGACAAGGAACATTGCACGTTGTAGATCTAGTTCACAGAGTTGAACAATTATAACTGATCTACGAGCTGAGTGTCTTTGGAACTGCTATACTTGTAATTGTTAGGAAAGCTAAACTTAAAATTCCACAGTCCGTTTGATAATGCACTTGGTACTACGACTCAATAGTTGATTCAAAAGTGTTCTATTTTTGTGGTTTTATGACTAACATGTGATCAGTCCCGTATATCATAAACTTACCTGTGTGTTCTTATGTAGGGCACCGTGAACTTGTGTGTTACTGGAATGTCGTCTCCGTTCTGTCTGTAAGTTTCAGTCGCGTAATTCTGGGGTTACGTGTACTCCTATGTACGTTACGTAGTGGCGTCAGGTATTTCTGTGCCACGGCTTTAATGTAAGTAGTTCCTGACTGGGTCATTCATGTCAGAAGCCAGGGGTCACAGCGTGTTCCTTTAGTTTTACCTACTAGTGTATTGGACTAGTATTTTAGAACGGTTATATTTTCACTAGTATGTACGGCACGTACCATATCGCGGGCTGCGATCACTCTGTATTTTCGTCTGTTTTACTCTCTCTCTCTCTCTCTCTCTCTCTCTCCCTCCCTCCCTCCCTCCCTCCCTCCCTCTCTCTCTCTCTCTCCCTCCCTCCCTCCCTCCCTCCCCCTCCCTCCCTCCCTCCCTCCCTCCCCCCCTCTCTCTCTCTCTCTCTCTCTCTCTCTCTCTCTCTCTCTCTCTCTCTCTCTCTCTCTCTCTCTCTCTCTCTCTCTCTCTCTCTCTCTCTCTCTCTCTCTCTCTCTCTCTCTCTCTCTCTGTATCCGTGTGTCTGTTTGTATGTGCAAATATCGGTGTTCCTGTGTGTATGTGCGCATGCATGCATGTACCTGTGCGCGCATGTGTAGCGATCTGTCTGCCAGTGTATGTCTATGTATGTATGTATGTATGTATGTATGTATGTATGTGTGTGTGTGTGTGTGTGTGTATGTATGTATGTATGTATGTATGTATGTATGTATGTATGTATGTAATGTGTGTACATGTGTCTCTGCGAGTGTGTTTAGGAAACAGGAGAAACATAACCTATTCGTGCATATCATAGCTCACGACAGTCTATAAAGTCTAGTCCTGAATTCCAAAAGTTCTCAAATCAATTAATGCTGATTTTATATATAATTCATGGATAAGTTTGGGTGTGGCGAGGCGAAGAGCTAAAATGTGCAACTGCGAGAGAATAAATATACCTTGTTCAATTATGACGATGGGTCAATTTAAATGCAATTGCGGGTACCTAAAATTGTTCGACATTTGCATGACTTCCATCTACAACTTGAAGCTAGTTGCGATGTGATGTGATGTGTTGTGTTGTGTTGTGTTGTGTTGTGTTGTGTTGTGTTGTGTTGTGTGGCGTTGTGTTATGTTATTTTACGATATGTTATGCTACGTCATGTTATGCTGTTATGCTATGTTATGTTAGTTATGTTAAGTTAGTTATCTTGTTATGTTATGTTATGTTAGTTATGTTATATTATGTTAGTTATGTTATGGTTATTAAGGTGTCCTATGTGGACTTAACAAATTATACAGTACTTGAATTTTCGGTGGAGTTATTGTACTTTGCCGACGAGTGCTCTGTACTTGAAGGCATGAGTTTTTATTCTCATTTAAAATAATTAAATTCATTTTAAAAATGCAAACTAAAATTTGTTACATAACCATAAATCTCAATAGTTGTCAATAGCCATTTTTCATTGCCGTTATACATCACTCACACACAGTCTGTGCGTAAGTTCATTTCTGTAGTTACTGGAAGCAATATCTTAATGTAGATCTTCCGATATTAACTTGAATTTAGTATCTAAATTCATGGCATATTAAAATTCCGACTCTATGATCAAGCTCATAAACTTCAGTGCAAATAAAATATATCATTAAAATATATTAATGGGATCTTTCATCTTAAATATATATATATATGAAGTGCACTTCTTGTTAATTGGCATCACTCCCATTTAGATAAAGTATGTCCGTCCAGTAGATAAACAAACAATTATTCGTCCCATATATATACAAAAATAAAACAAAACAACATTTTTCAACTTTCTTCATACAGTGGATGTGTACTGAACAATGTCTCCATCTTCAAGTTTTTCTTCGGGTTTTTTAATCAACGCAATTTGACTTCTATTAGGTGGTATGCCCAAGTTCTTGTTACTCCTTCTCTTCTTGAAGAACTTCTCAACTGGTGACATCGAAAGTCCAAGCCCTGTTGAAATGACTAACGCACAGCCACATACCCAGAATGCCTCATCGTAGCCCTCATACACATCACGCATTAGGCCTGAAATAGAATTAAAATATAATATAGACCGTATTATTTTCAAAGCAAAGCAAAACAAAACAAAACAAACAAACAAACAAACAAACAAACAAACAAACAAACAAACAAACAAATACATACATACTTCAAACAAACAAACAAACGAACGAATTAATTGCTTTATATTTATGCATTTATGTTTTCCTTGGTTGCTAAATCGACTTTCACAACTTTGTGACACCTGGGGAAAATGATGCACGCCAAAGAAAATTTCTCCCTTGGAACAAGTTCTGTGCAGAGCCTGTTACATTCCTGTGGTAGAAATATGTGCCAGCAAATATAGTACAGGGTTGTAACAGATCTGTAACCTCAGCCCAGTCAACAGCAGTGTGGCTAATTGACTGTATACGCTTCTGTGGGGTACGCTGCTGATACCGTGAGATGTACATCTAGGCATGTCACAGGGTCTGTCTTTTCTGCATACTAGTATGTGGCTGTACCTGTATGTATATGACTGTATTCATGGATACAGGTGTACACAGTTCTGATTTTCTCGTAATGTCAGGTGTTTGTACATACACTTATAAAAACACTATTGTATATATTTTTTGTACCAACAGACATGTGTTAATATGCCATATATAGTGCTGACATCTGACCAAATTTAGAAACCTTGTAACTCACAGAACTTGTGTACATTCCTGTTTCACAACAATGATCAACAATGTGTACAGTCAGAAAGTGCACACCTGTATACATGCCTGTGTCAATAGACCTGTTACGCATATCTGTGAACATTTTCCAGATTTACCGACCCTGTAACAGTGCCTGTTTCACATACCCCATTGCAGGATGTGCACAGGGCCTGTTACAGGCATGTCCTGTAATCTTCCTGCGCCTATGGATTTCGAACTCGTACACTATGTATCATAAATGGACCTGTTAGGATGTTTTTTTTTTTTTTTTTTAAAAAGAGTTTGTTGACAAGAAAGCGATGAAATCTGAGATCATATATCCGGGAAAATCAAATCATAAGCGAGAGATGAAATATAACAAAAATTCGATCATAAAATGGTGATATTATGATAGACAAAGAGGTTTATAGCATAACAAAACTGCATGGCATATAAATTAAATTGAAGAATACAGCCGTTGGCGGCGCCACTCTCATGAATTTTGCAACGCTAATGGAACGTTTGTAACGCCACTTCATTTAGCACATGGCATAGAATATACAATTGGTTGAATATAGTCGAAAACTTGTCAGTGGACTGAATATTGACTAAATAGTGAGCTGAGTCCTCACACTACTGTCGTTGGTGGCGCTACACACAATCCGTTTTTATGCCATTGCACCGAGTGGATTGCCGCCTGTTTCACGGTCTAGACATACGTACCTACAAATGGACCAGACACCAATAACAGAACAGCCGACACCTGTAGGATCACTGACATTCCATGTCCCATCCGGGAACTCCCCAGAAAGTAAGTAACGGTGACAGGAAGCATAACTATAAAACCACCAAGTGATACACCGAATATCGATAAGGTGATGATTTGGCCTAGATAAGGAAAGACGACGTCGGTGAAACGTGAACATCACAGGTACACGATGTTTGTCAACACATAGACGGTAGAGATTCAATGGTTAAAAGTACAAGCTGAGTTCAAACGTGTTTGGACGTAGTTTATGTTGCATTTTCATAAGGTATTCGCAGTATCATACTTACTGGAGCATACTTAGCCACTACTTTCAATTAACTGAAGTCAAACCTGGTATCAAGATATAATTCATGAAAGATCCAATGACGTCATGATTTATCATACGTATCAAAAAAGTTCAAGACACCCCTACTAAGCAATCAACTGTTCTAAAAACACCAGAAGACCATTTTAGTGTTATATACAGAAAGCATGCATCGACATTAAAATCAATTTAGTGTAATCCAGGTTATTAGGTGAGTATTTTCGCTTGAGTAGAAAAGAACTCAGCTTGTGACATTTTAACCATTGCGGACCTACGCATGCGCATTATACTACAACACGGCAGCAATATCGAATAAGATTTGTCTATATCGCTCATCAATACGCATGATTCAATTCTGTTTTTTTTTGACAAACTCGATTACAAGAAGTAGCCAGGAGTTACAACGTATTGCAGTTTACTGTTTACTATCTCTGTTTGATACAATGAAACAGAATCCAATAAGAAACCGCACAGTCTACATCTTAAGGTAACGAGATCAAAATGTATTGCTACATTCAGTATGGCGGAAATAAATCATTTAAACATATCGTAACTAGGCATATATACGCATGCGCCAATTTGTTGATGTCTGGATCTGAAGTCCGCCGCGACATGGAGGCACATTGGTTTGAATTTCATTTACATGCAAACAAAATGTAGCAAGATCTAGAGACTATATTAATTCAATCTTGCTATCACAAAGTTTACCATGTGCAGTTTCCTATTGGTTTCTGTGGGATTGTATCAAACAGGGGAGAGTGAACAGTAATCTGCAATGTGCTGTATATACAACTGCCGCCATCAGACAGTGAACAAACGGAACTTGTTACAAACTGGGAAAGTAAACAGATGAATTGGATTAATAACACTTGGCACAGCAAGTTAGAACAGCAGAGACTTATATTACACACCATGATTTGATAAGAACAGTGTTATGGCCTTTATATGTGTACATGAAATGTCAGGGGAACTGGACATTTGTTTTTGAACGTGAACTATTATTTAAAGTGGCCATAAATCTGTTCTTATCAAATGATGGAATGTAATACAAGTCTCTGTACTTCCACTGAACATGTTGTGCCAGGTGTTAATTATTAATCAAATTGAGTTGTTTACTTTCCCTGTTTGAAATGTGTTTCGTTCGTCTACGGTCTGATGTCGGCAGTTGTATTTGTATTTGTATCTAAAGTGATTGCAATGCCAATAAGCGAGGCCAAGGTCTAATAACTATATATCATGTACATCTCAACTTTTGGGGAGCCTTGATTCTCTTGTATTTATAACTTTAGATCTGATGTCACGTGACGATTACGTGTACCTGAGATTCTACAGCCTTTCAATATTGACTAAATACCGAGAGAGATGGGTACATTTGCATAATCAGCCTTAAGGGCTAATTTCATAATCACACACAATTCAATTCACATTTTGTACATTACTCCTGTACATGTAATTACCATAGTTTAAATATAGTTACAGGTGGTGGTGGTGGTGGTGGTGGAGGTGGTGGTGGTAACAAGCATACCTGTAAAAGTAGTGGTGTAAATGCTAACGATGTTAGTAACAGTACATCCCAAAAGACTGACACTGTACAATATATCAGGTTTCATTTTTGGTAGATTTCCAATACTTCCAACGGTCACTCGTCCTAGAAACTGACCAACTCCCATAAGAGCCGGGATAAATGCCGCCTTCGTTGCTGGTATACCGAGGTCAACGGCCCGCTTGACCTAAAATGTAAAACGGAATTAAGAACATCAGTAAAACAGTATATGAATGAATCAGTTTCCTGTCTATGTTTATGTTTATGTTTATTAACTGCCAGAAAAAAGGCAAGGTTGACTTTCATTATTCTTAGGTGTCCGAAGAAGTTAATTTCACCCTCGACTTCTCTGAAATAGAGTTATAAAAAATGACAAATCTGGATTAGGAGAGACACACTGCTCACTAGGTTGAGGCATTCTGGGAAACAACAAGAGTTAGGAGCTAAACACGTGACGTCATTTTCCCTAATCCAAACAATACTACATGTAAAGCTATTGATTCAACAACATAGATAGTTATTTCCATAACTTACTACGTTGACCTAATTACTACATATGGATATTTTGCTTCAATATATACTAGTATGTTGATGTTACTGTTGCAATACGAACATGCTCTGACTTTCCCTGGAATAGAATCACGAACTTTGTAGAGATCGGTATGAATGACGGTACGGTATGACAGCTACCGGCCCTTTGTACGTTATCGTTGATCGGTTGTGTTTCAATGATACAGCCACTCAGAAACCAATAAGAAAGTGCACATTGTACGCTAAGATAGCAACATGGCAATTTCTTGCTACATTTTGACTATTAATGAAATAAACCATTTAAAAGTGCTGCAACGAGATGCAGACACGCGGGCGCCAATGTTTTGATGTCTGCATTTCGATATCTGCATGGTGGCATTACATTCAAACGTAGACGTTGGTGGCGCTCCAACAGTCAATTTCAATACATTTAGACAAAATGTGGCAAGAAATCTGGTTATTTATTCAATCTTGCTATCGTAAAGTGTAGCATGTGTAGTTGTCCATTGGTTTTCCGTGTGGTTGTATCAAACAGGGCCGGTGAACGGTAACTTCAAATTGGCTGTATTTACCGCATGAAACACAGCAGCACTTGTACCAAATGCGTTGGCAACCACACTGAGAAGTAGAATAACAAAGGCTGGTTCTTTGAAGAGCGTCACATCATACAACGATGCCATACATGATTTCAGTTTACCACACTTGGGCGAGGTCTCCAATGACGTCACCTCTTCCTCCGTATTCTTAAGTTTCCTTGCACCAACATCAAGTTCACTAATTTTATATACATCTCCCGTTTCGTCTTTACCATTGATAAGTATATACCCGTTATCTGGTTCACAGTCAGGTGTTTCCTTTTCATGCAATTTTTGTCTGCACTTTTTCATCTTCAGCGGCCGGAAGAGAGAACCTGCGACGCAGCTATGAAGACTTATGGTGGAAAATATCATTAAGGAACCCCTCCAGCCAAAGACGTCGAGTAGCGCTTGACAACCGATGGAAATGACAAATTGGCCAAAACCTGAACCAGCAATGCCGATTCCCATGGCGAACGGAAATCTTCTTTTGAAGTAAATACTGATCATTTCCATAGCTGAAAGATGGGTCAGACCTAGTCCAATTCCTGTGAATTGAACGAGCCTAAGAGTGAGTGAGTGAGTGAGTGAGTGAGTGAGTGAGTGAGTGAGTGAGTGAGTGAGTGAGTGAGTGAGTGAGTGAGTGAGTGAGTGAGTGAGTGGATGAATGGTTGGGTGGATGGGTGGTTGGGTGACAGACAAACAGACAGACAGACAGACAGACAGACAGACAGACAGACAGACAACAGATATATAGACGGACATGCTAAACCAGGAAAGATAACCATTCGCAGAAAATAGTAATCATGTTTAGACGCTATCAAATTTTGTCAGTTGTACGCACATAAAAAACGTTATATCAATTTTTGCGTAAAATAAATTGGTCATTGAATTATGTTGCACCAAATTAGACCCAGAGGAAACCATTGGTAAGGACTTTACTCACCTATCAATATTCCATAGGTGAAGTATAAATGTATCAACTTTGTCGCATAGGAGCTTAGAAGGAAACCGATAGCAGTAATCAATCCACCCGTCATCACGGTCTTACGATGTCCGAATCTTCGAGACGATGATAGACTGAGGGGACCAGACACGGTACATAGGAATGCAGCTATGGACCCGACCCAGACTAAGAGATACAAAGAAAATGAAAGCATAAACAGATCAGATATCTGTTGCCTTTGTTGTTGTACAGTTTATGGTCAATTCAATACTTGCAATTTCATAAACACCATTGAAAAAGGTCAGGTGTTCGTAGAGCGATTTCACTGCAAGTACACCAATCACAGGTTTTTGGTAATAATAAATTCAAGGTTTGAGCAAAGAGTAGGGAAGGACTATCCATTCACCCATCATCCATCCATCTATCTATCTATCCATCAATCCATCTATCCATCCATCCATCCATCCATCCATCCATCCATCCATCCATCCATCCATCCATTCATTCATTCATCCATCCATCCATCCATCCATCCATCCATCCATCCATCCACCCATTCACTCATTCATTCATTCATCCATCCATCCATCCATCCATCCATCTATCCATCCATCCATCCATCCATCCATCCATCCATCCACCCATTCACTCATTCATTCATTCATTCATTCATTCATTCATTCATTCATTCATTCATCCATTCATTCATCCATCCATCCTTTCATCCATTCATTCATTCATTCATTCATTCATTCATCCATCCATCCATCCATCCACCCACCTATTCACTCATTCATTCATTCATTCGTTCGTTCGTTCGTTCATTCATTAATTCATTCATTCATTAATTCACTCCTTTTATTCTGGTTTGAGTAGATACCTACCGGTGTCAGCTTTAGACTCGTTAAAGGCATCCAAGAAAGCCACATAGAAAACTCCGAATGAAAATACACTACCCGTCGACAGTGACAATGTTATGAAGGTACCCAATACGACAAACCAGCCCCATCCTCCGTCAGGGGGCTTCGGTTCGATTTCTTGCGTTTTAGACTTTTCGACGTGGGAAGGGACATCGATCGGTTGATAGGACTTCCTAACCGACATGATCAGAACGTTTATAATGTATAATGTGATGCAGTAACACAGCTGGCTGACTTTTCAGAATCTTGATTCATCGGTAGGCATGGGAGAGTGTATAAGCTTACAGCTATAGGTTTGTGATTGATCTCAATCGGGTCGACAGGGGGGAAACTGGAAGAGAAAATGAGAAAATATCCGTAGATAAATGCAACATTATGGAAATATGTAATACAATAGCGACTTGAAAGTGGACGTCATCAATGGCTCGAATTCACATTTGTTTTTTTGTCGGTTCCGGGACCAGACTATCTTTTGTTTTCGTTTTAATCGTTTTCTCACCAACGCTTCTTTATTTTAAGTATTAAACGAGCAAAAATAACAATGCAAATTGACGTGTTATTAAACTGTGGATAGTGGTAATTGGTTACAAACAGAAATTAACTTGATTGATTCTGACAGTTCATATATTTGCTATGTGTGGATGCGAAAAGATTGATGTGTTGCAAATCAAACGTTGAATCACACATTAGTTATCGATCGCCCCCACTATTTCATCGCTCTGCAATTAACCTTTGACCTCGTTCAGTCAATTGCAATGCAAATCACAAGGTAGTTTTTATTGGCATTTGATTACTATACACATTTCGTTTTATTGTCAAGTCATTACTACATAATGGAGCCATAATACTTGAAGTCAGAGCTTTCTTTCGAACAAGTGGTTACCATGACGACGGCGAGCTTGGTAATTTTCAGTCCGATTTCTGAAAAAAACGTGGTACTCAACTAAAATGTAACGACTTCAGATGCATGGAAAATAGTCTCGGCCCGGGTCAGGGGTCAGACATGATTAGCATAGCTTTTTTCTAACTCCTGATCTGACTGTTTGCTTCTGATGCCTTTACGTTTGTGATGTCATTTTTCTCTTCTCTTTTTTGATCGAGTAATACAAGATTTCGTATCCTACGTACGATTGCACCCTCAGTTGTACAATATTGCATAAAATATGATTGGAATTTACACTCACTTGAAAGGTTGCTAAGTAACGCAGGGTAAGGATGTGTTGCTAAGGAAATGATATTACAACGATATATTGAATATCATTACTTGTTGAGCCGTGGTGTCTACAAGTACAGTATATTTATCTGTAGAATACAGTGTAAACATTCAAAAACTGATTATCACTGATTTTAATCGATTATATTTGAGTCGGTTCGCCATCGATTCATATTAGGACAAGGCCATAAGAACATACACACAAATACTGAAGCTGGTCGCAACTTCGTAATAATGAACATGTTGAACAATTGGCAGTAGGAAATAAGTTATAACTTTATCGACACGAGAAGCGACTCAGAACGCAATATTGAGGATTATTCGCAGTCGAGCTTAATAATAATCACAGCAACATACAGTTCAAAGTTCATTCTTAGGTCTGAAACCTGAAACTAGAAATGTCGGGTAGAAACAGTATTTACAATGCAAGCAGTTGTAAATACTAAGTATATGTCATACAGACAAACCCGTCCACTGTCTATAATTAGCGTAGAGTGCACCGGCGTGATATTCACCAGAACAGTATATTGCCTGAGTGATGTGTGATGCTCGCCGTTACGAGTGTCTGAAATTCCAGTGTTGCTTTGCCGTGGAAACGAGAGGCCAAGTAAGGTATAGACTGGGACATGCGAAATATCATCATCTGCTAGCAGTATGTACCAAACGTTCAGTTGCTACGTTTGTTTCGATTCCGTGTGTGCGTTATTCATTTTTACAAAAGTGAAATGATTTCAAATTCCTCAGGGTAGGAAAAAATATTTTAACAGTGATGTTGATGAATGTTGAATTAAAATTTGTCTTTATATCAACGGAACTTACATTACTTTTTATTTGTCTGCTCATTTAATATAATCAAAGCGACTCTACAGGAGGTTCAGAGCTATATGCCTCGATACAATATGCCTTGTCAATGTACAGTGTACTATGAATAGGATCGAGGAACGATATATAATGGCGGACTCTAGATCTATAAATGGAATTGTTAGAATTGAGGACGATGGCTGAAGCCTTCGTCAAATAGAATGAGAAAGAATTTACTTACCAAGATGTCCATTTAAAAAACAATGTCACATTGGAAATGATATGAACCAGGCCCGTAACGATTTATCACTACTGCGATGTATGCAGTGATCTTCGTTTCTGTATCCGCGACGTTACCATGCCAGCAGACACAGACTTAAAATTCTGTACCGAACGACATGAGCCGACATACATCCACCGAGAATTAACTGTTAGACCTTCCAAAATATGACTGTCGCGACACTACTGTCAGTGGTACGTACAATAAAGAGTCCACAGATACCGTACATACGAAGGGATTTGAAATTAAACTGACCTTGGAATATCACAGCCCGGAAGTTATAGGCGCAAGCGCAGACTCTTGAATAGCTTTTCATTTTCTGATGTGACGTATTTGTGACGTCACAAAACCCAGGTCATGACGGTGAATCACGTACTTGTACTTTGCTTTCAACGACCTAAAATGAAAACATAAAATGGAATAATAGTGATTTTCTGAACAACTAGAATAACGGATTGCATTGCTCGTTTTGAGGACAGACTTTAATATTTTTGACTGGAATATTAAAGAGAAACGGTGTAGAATAACCTGAAGCGATACAGTACAAACTTCACAGGTTTACAGATATATCCTGAGAAATTGTAACAATCCATATCGACAAAATATGGCTATGAATGATTGCACTGAAAACAAGGAGAAAGGAAGACTTATAGCTTATCGATGTAATATACGACAGTACTTAATCCAATACATGGCATAGTTCAATTGTTGTAAGGCGTAATGAAACACCACACAGTAGTATACAGTACCATTTACATGCAAATCACGGTAAGGCCTGAACAAAATTGTGTGTTCCGATTACGCTCAATTTAGATACCGGTATATTTTTTGTTCATGTGTGAATGTCGTCTAGTTCAGGTAGTTATGATTTCCGTTGTTTTCCATATGGTCTTTGTGTTATTGTTATTTCTTCCCATCAGATGTACAATTGTTACAGATTGCAAGAACAGTTTTAGATCGCGATTTTATTCATTTTTTTCTTTCTTGAATATGTAAAAAAAAAGAGTTTAGGGTCGGCAATGCAAAATTAGGCGGGTTCGGTAACCGGAACCAAATAATTTTTTAGGCCTTTTTCACACGATATCTGAAAAGAAATTACGATTCTAGAGAGAGAGAGAGAGAGAGAGAGAGAGAGAGAGAGAGAGAGAGAGAGAGAGAGAGAGAGAGAGAGAGAGAGAGAGAGAGAGAGAGAGAGAGAGAGAGAGAGAGAGAGAGAGAGAGAGAGAGAGAGAGAGAGAGAGAGAGAGAGAGAGAGAGAGAGAGAGAGAGAGAGAGAGAGAGGGGGGGAGGAGAAAGTTGGATGACGTGCGGAGAGGAGGGGGCCATGATAATTCTGAAAGGTCAGGGTATACGAAACGTTTTGCTCATGATTGGCATCAAGTTAAATTTCAGGATCAGTCATTTACGTACAGTGTAGTATATTTACAAGATTTCTTGTTCTTAAACCTTATTTTAGAAAAGACGCTGGTGAAGTCTATGAGAATATATATATATTCATATAAGTGTCTCACTGAGAGAACAGTGCACATGTACATAATTATTGACCTTGTCAATTTCAATTTCATCTCTCTCTGTCCCTCTCTGTCAGTCTTTATCTGTCTCTAGTCTCTGTCTCTATGTATGTCTGTCTCTATGTATGTATGTATGTATGTATGTATGTATGTATGTATGTATGTATGTATGTATGTATGTGTGTGTGTGTGTATGTATGTATGTATGTATATATGTATGTATGTATGTATGTATGTATGTATGTATTTCTGTCTCTGTCTCTGTCTGTCTGCCTGTCTCTGTCTGTCTGTGTCCCTGTCCGTCCGTCCGTCTGTCTGTCTGTTTGTCTGTCTGTCTGTCTCTGTCTCTCTCTGTCTATCTCTGTATGCATGTATGCATGTATGTATGTATGTATGTATGTATGTATGTATGTATGTATGTATGTATGTATGTATGTATGTATGTGTGTGTGTGTGTGTATGTCTGTCTGTCTGTCTGTCTGTCTGTCTGTCTGTCTGTCTGTCTGTCTGACTGTCTGTCTGTCTGTCTGTCTCTCTCTGTGTGTCTGTCTCTGTCTGTCTGTCTGTCTGTCTGTCTCTCTCTCTCTCTCTCTCGCTCTCTCTCTCTCTCTCTCTCTCTCTCTCTCTCTCTCTCTCTCTCTCGCTCTTACAAGGTCGTTTAGTATTACACTTATGTAGCAACATATTTTGCACATGGGTCAACACGTGTCTTGATCAAAAGGATGTTTTGGCTATGGATCTAGTATATAATGCTCCGGTGACAACCACTTACTTAACTGTCTACAAACACAGTGGTCACCCATGGCCATATCACAGCTAAATAAAAGTTACCTTTTTGTGCACGTTAAGTAAATTCATTTGATAGCAGCCCTTTTATAACAGAATCCCTTTGTTTTTCACATTCTCTGTATTGTATTTCTTTCCTTTGTTGTATATTTGCTGTGGCATTCCTTTGTTATGGGGTTTACCTGCACAATTCGTCATGTCTCTTTTTTGTTTCATTGTAATTTTTTTTTTCTTTTTTATATATTCATCATTGGTGCATTTTGGTTTCTTGACATTCGTATCTGTTATTTGTTTCTTCATTTCTGTAAGTATTCTATCTGATACTGTCTTTTCTGATTACTTGAAGTGATATTATTCATACTGAACTCTTCAAATGTTAGCCATACTTTGTGTACTATTAGTATTATCACTTTGAATATATATCTAAGAAAGTCATAATGCCCAGTATCAGCTTTCCCTTTGAGGTGACACTGAAGATATAGTAAATGTATAGTAAAAGATCCTGTACCTACAGTAGTCAATGGCTCACTGGATGTGTCATGATGCACTGCAATTGTTATATCATATACCAATGCTGTAGCATTTAGTTCTATATGACCTGCATATGTAGCATAACCAGCATTATACCTAGTCATGTATTCACTATATTGCTCTTCGGTGAGTATATTCCATCTCTGATATTCGCCAATAACTGCATCTTTATAGATATCCCAGTGTTCAGTGATATAGTTCACAGTAGCTAATCTTACACTAAGGTAATTATCTTGTGTCTGATATAGTCCAAGACTTATAGCCCGAAATAAACAATTACCGTCTCATGTAACATTTATTCTTCTGTACTGTTGTTGTCCACATCTTAATTGCCGTAGGTGAAGTTTTTTCTTTTCACTTTCACAGTAAATAATCGCAATGGAAATGTGCTTGAATTCTTTTTGAAATCACACAACAATTATTTAGGTGGTAATCATATGATAGCATGAAATCAAATATGAATAAAATTACGTTTATGTACAACAGGGACGTTACTGAATTGTTTTAGTACATGTACATGTACGTTGTACGTAGTTATTGCACAGTTTTTGCGCTAACATATCCCATAACCCCCCCCCCCCACCCCGGCCCCATCCCCCCAACAAACTACAAATTTGGGTGGGGGAGGGTAGCGATGTGAAATGCAGACAACTAAGTTCCAGTTACAGCGATATCAAATAAATACATTCCTTTTAGATAAAAAAACGAACTAATTTGTTTTAAGGACATAGTTGGCGAACTGCAACCAATTATGAACGGACGGTTAATAGATAACCAAGTGTACACAAAACCGAACCTAGTGATTGAGTGCATTATCTTTTCAACACAACGTACAGTAAGTGTTCACGTCGATATTGGATATTACTCCACACTTTTTCAACATAGCGTAAGTAAGTGTTCACGTCTATATTTTTTTCTGCATATATTGCAACGTCACTGTACCTGACCGAGGGAAACATTTCATGGATGAAAATACTCATCGATTTAGACAATTGTGTACATGTCATCCAAGGTGTTATTCTTGGGACTTTGAATGAGTCGTAGACGGCTTTTGTTATGAAATGTCAGTATATACATTGAATACACTAAAAGTAAAATAACTACGACGGGACACTCCTCACCGCCTGGGTACCTGCAACATAAGGTAAGTAGCAAAAGGAAGGATTGATATGCAACAAAAATTCTGTGATACTTGTTGACTGAGAATGAGCACCCTTATACTACCCATCTACTACATATATATTAAAACAGTGGTGCAACAATACATTGTACACACAAGATTCAACAGTTGACGTGATTGAAAGGGTGTTAGGCCATGGTCTCGTCTTAATCACATACATATATAGTACATGTATATTATTACACTACACTACACTACACTACACTACACTACACTACACTACACTACACTGCACTGCACTGCACTGCACTGCACTGCACTGCACTGCACTACACTGCACTGCACTGCACTGCACTACACTACACTACACTACACTGCACTACACCACACTACACTGTACTGTACTGTACTGTACTGCACTGTACTACTTCATTATACTGTACTGTACTGTACTGTACTGTACTGTACTGTACTGTACTGTACTGTACGATACTATACTATAATCAGCATGTACCTACTGTGTCATGATGAGCCTGAGTATATTCTGACCAGCGGTGGGAGCGACTTACGTAACTGTCTATCCGTACGACCATCGAGGTCATACACCTGACCTAGACAAGGGAACGAGACCTTTGTATCTGCACGTTCTGTCTGGTAGCAACGTTTTAAGAACAGAAGCCCGTCTCCTGCTGGAAGATACAACGATGTATACTTTTATGATTTAATGGATCGATGTGTAAAGGATGACTTCCTTTTTTATTGATTGTTGTTATGTCTCTTGTGAGTTTAATCTCTATTTTGGTAAAGTTGAGTTTGTCTGTTCAATGTGGGACCACAGTGGACATAACTTTTTACCTTTTCTGTGTTATCCCAGCACAATGACGTTTATTTTGTCTGTTGTAACTGTTTTCTGTATACTGAATGTTTATTTTCTTGTGCTGAAATAAATCAAATCAAATCAAATCAAATCAAATCAAATCAAATCAAATCAGATGTTCAACAGACTGTACCTCTTAGCTTGTCTAAGGCTATGCTAAAATATCTACTAGGGGTAAGTTTCTCTATTGATCATAGTTTAAAGAGACAATGTTCTCTATTGACTTTATATACTTGACTTCGTTTTAACCCCCCCCCCCCCACGGGCGATACCCAGAGGGAGCTATTACAATGCGTTCCGTCCATCGTTCATGTGTCTGTCCTTCTGTGCGTCCGTCCGTGCACTCTAATTTCTCCGATATTCTTAAGCCTATTTCACCTAGACTTGGCATAATGGTATTATAACACTTTTTCTTGAACTTATGATTGTCACTGAAGTTCGTGACTTGGATAATGGCGGCCATATTTGTGATAAAAACATTTCTCGTTATATCTTAACAAACCTTTGACCTTGACTAAATTTTTCAGGGTCAAATCTCCATAGGTTGTCATTGTACCATAACTGAAGAAGTTGCATAGACTCAATTCAAGTGTTCATACCCACATTATCGAGGTGGGGGCTTCTTTGAATACATTGACCTATGACATTCACCACCACCATTTTCAACTATAATGTTGCTGCTTTTGAGGTTTTGTATCTAGCAATACCATTCAAGTATCTGCACATATACTTATAGAGTTCAGCTTTTAGTTGGACATCAAATTGGTTGCGTCATGAACTGCGCGCACAAATACACGAACAAATGAACTGAGGTTCAGTAGTGCTATAGGCATGGTGGTTTCTGTGCGCGAGCACGTGTGTGTACCCACGCTAGAGTATGTGACAATAACTGAAAGTCAAAACCCATGGATCTATTGCCCTTCTTAATATTTCATGATATTGCTGAGGGTATCTAAAGTGTTTGGAACATGAAGAAAATTTGTTCCGGATATTATAAAGATGACTCCATTGCAAACTCGGTCAAATATATGTAAATTCCATCGGAAAGCGTGGATGCAAGCGAGCATATGCATCGTCTTGAAAACTCGTACCGTGACAATGAAATTTCTTTATCACGAATGCATTGGGAGAAAAGGAACACATTATGTATTGTAATGACACGTTCATTATAGTAAACCTTACAAGTATAAACTCTATTCGGAATAATTATAAGTTTTGGACATGAAATAATGTGCTTAAGTTAACCTTAAAAAACAGATTAGGTAAGCATAAAGAGGTCAAAGCATATAATCCAATTAAAACATAACATACACGTCCTCGTTTGTTGGGTTTAACCATGGATAGAGAAGAAGAAATTTTCTCTACTGTCTGTGGTTTAATATGTTGTAGAATAATAAGTTAGAACTCAACATCACACTAGTAATTGAAGCTCACAACATTGGTATTGGCCTCGGATTATTAAGACTTATATCTCTAAATTTCTTTCTTTTTAATTACGACCACACAGGTAATCTGACTCTTTACAAGTAAGTGAAATACAAACTTTAGTAACTTGAAAACGCAATGACTGCTACGTTACATCCTCCCAGTACCCAGTCGAAGAAAAGGATGGAATCTTGCGAAATGGTGTCCCAACCTACCGAAGCTGGATGGGAATGGTTTATCGTTCTTGGTACCTTCTTGTCAACGGTTATCTCAGCTGGTACACTGTTTTCATTCGGTGTTTTTTACGTAGCATTCCTCAATGCTTTCAATAAATCAAAGTCTGAAACAGGTGAGGAACCCCAGCATATAATTACGTACAATTAAACACAGGACTCGGGGTTAATTTTATTCTTTACAACAAACAAGCAAACACGTCACCATCAAAGAAATATAATATATGTACACAAAAATTAATTATAACACATAAACAACGCAACATACAAATTCTACCGACGGTTATTGTACAAATTTAATACTCACTCCGTTATAAATGCCACAAGGTTCTAAGTCTTGGGCAGAGCTAAGTGGTCAATATCATGTCCACTTGATGGTTGATGATCACCATGCCACCTCCATTAGAACAAACATGATTCAAATTCATTTGTGAGATAATGGTTGTACACAGGGAACCTTGTACATCCAAGCACTAGGATATGCACATCCTGGTGCAAGGATGTGGCCACATCCTAGTGCTAGGAAGAAGAGCACAGCTCTGTACCAGCTACAGGCCCTCGGGCACATTTGTCCACGGCCCTGGTACATGGTTGTGAAAAAATATACCAGTTGCATGGATGTAGAATACCACCTCTGTGCCACGACTGTTTAGTCCTTTCTAGTTCCATAACAGTGTACTGCACATCAAGCACACAGATGAGCACATACATGTAACAGTTTTAGTGAAATATTACTATGTAGCAACCATTTTGTTCATATCCGTTGGAAGTATTTGCAACAGCACAGCCCTGGGGGAAAGAGTTGTTTTCTGGACTCTGAATATTGTCAGGCGCTATAAGTGTTAAGTGGTACCTTCTTCAGGAATGTGCCCCGAGTCACTATATATCACTATATATCACTATATTCACTATATATCACTATATATCACTATATGTATATATATATATATATATATATATATATATATATATATATATATATATATATATATATATATATATAGAGCACTGTCTTATAGCAGATTGATACTCACCGAGTTATATATATATATATATATATATATATATATATATATATATATATATATATATATATATATATATATATATATATATATATGGATCTGAACAACAAAAATAGGTGTGATAAATGACATTTATCTTTCTCATCAATTAGCCTGGATAGGATCGATCTCGGGATTTGTCTTTGCTATGTCTGGTCCTTTGAGTGTTGCACTTGCCAGAAAAGTTGGACATCGTAAAGTTGTCATGACAGGTGGTATAGTTGCTGCTACAGGTCATCTTCTAAGTTCGTTTGCCACCAGTATTTATCATCTCTACATCACATATGGAATAATAACAGGTAAGTGTATACACACATGATTGAACAAACGTGCCAGGTGACATCCAGGTACATGATGTATCTCTAACATATTTCTTAACCAAAGGGATCCAGTACAGCATAATACATTTGCTCAAAACAGGGCAAAATGTATTGGGCTTACACTTCATCTTTATAATAGAAACTATAATCTTTCAAGTTATATACCACTCGCCATCCTAATGTTTGCTGTCATTCTGTGATGTTGTACCATATACCACCCTATATGCTGATGTATGGGCTGTTGTTTGACAAATGATTGGGTAAATGAAAGGTTTTGAAAAAAAAGACTGAAATTAGAGTATTGGTTGCATCAGATCTTAGATTGCAGTACACTCACAAACACAGACACACACACACAGACAGACACACACATACACACACACACACAGACACACACAGACACACACACACACATATATATATATATATATATATATATATATATATATATATATATATATATATATATATATATATATATATATATATATATATAGTTACTATTACGCTCTGCCACTGCGGTATAGAGCACTGTCGACGTCTTAGCAGATTGACACTCACCGAGTTATATATATATATATATATATATAATTGACTGGATGTAGATAAAACCACATAAAAGTGCTCAATACGGGTAGTAGAGCGAATTATATACAGGTTTTGAAAATTTGAACCAAATTATATGCTATAGACCCTACAGAACTGTTTCGTGAGGTGCGTATTCCTCACTCATCAGGGGTAGAAAGTACAAACTGACCAAGTAATTATCTATTATAAGTAATAGATAAAACCACATAAAAGTGCTCAATACGGGTAGTAGAGCGAATTATATACAGGTTTTGAAAATTTGAACCAAATTATATGCTATAGACCCTACAGAACTGTTTCGTGAGGTGCGTATTCCTCACTCATCAGGGGTAGAAAGTACAAACTGACATGTTGCTTCAATTGAAATGGTTGGAAAATATTTCAAACGGAGACTTCCTATAGCAATGGAAATAGCTCTGACAGGTGGAGGACTTGGTCAGTTTGTACTTTCTACCCCTGTCTTTCTTTTTTCCCCCTCCCTCCCTCCCTCTCTCCCTCCCCCTCTCTCCCTCTCTCCCCCCTCTCTCTCTCTCCTCTCTCCCTCTCTCTCTCTCTCTCTCTCTCTCTCTCTCTCTCTCTCTCTCTCTCTCTCTCTCTCTCTCTCTCTCTCTCTCTCTCTCTCTCTCTCTCTCTCTCTCTCTCAAGAAAGCGCTCTCTGTCTGTCTGTCGGTCTGTATCTCTCACGCACGCACACTCGCATCACAGAACTTCAAATATAAACAGCAAATAAGTTAACATGTAGATTAGCAGTTGGAAAGTTAACAAAAGAAGGCACCATTAAAATGAACAGGTCCGCACGTGTAATCCTCAAACAGTAGCCTGTTTCTACTGCAGTAAAGAATATCAATGCTTTGTCATCATTAATGTGATTGCCGGGATAAAAGATTCTGTTGTATGTTTTGTGATTCTGTTATTGTTAATCTAGAGTTGCATTTTCAGATTGTTTCTCTGTGAGTTAAAAAAAAACATCATATCCTAATGGTGAACCACCGAGAAAGATCTAGTTTTCCTTGTAGGCATCACTAGTAAAAGAATGTTATTAATATAAAAAGGTTGAAATCTAATATATTCATTACACACTGTTCTTAGAGAAGCATGATGACGTCATACTCGCCATTACCAAGCACCATTGGGCAAACATCATTGTGGTTTCTTAGTTGTACCGTATGTGGAGCCATCAACTGGCCATTCTAATTGTCATCAGCTCCTAGTTCCCAGATCCAATAAACGCACTCCTAATATAATGTCTTGGTTCGCGTCAGAAAGATGTGAAAATAACACCTCCTGGTCTATTTTTGGAGTTTATCGTCTTGGGAAATGTGATAAACTTTCAATACATCATAATATGCAAGGCTTTGGTTATCTTTTTCAAAACTTGTTATACTTTACAAGTGCATAATACTGTTGTTATCTAAGTTTTTTGAAATATTGCATTTTTTCAATGAGCAATATATTAAAAGGAATAAAAATGCAAAACAGATCAGATCTTTCTTGATCGACTGCTTCTTCCTGCAGACGGGGCATGCTGCAAGGACAATATGCAATAAATTTGCCGTAAATTCAAAATACTTATACGTGTATTATCTTGTGTGAGGAGTTTCGAAAACACACAATAACATGTTCTGATAATTTATCCTCTGTATACCCTTGCAGGTCAATTGATAATGATGTCTATATTCGGTGCATGTATGGGTGGCTTTATGGTTAGCATACCTGTTGTTATTGCTGTTTTCCTGGGACGAGACAAAATGGGACCAGGACTTTCAGTATACCTCCAAACTGCAGGATGTATGGGATTAATTACTGGACCGACTTCCGGTAAGGAGTGTAATCCTCGTTTTATATAATTACAACCTCATGAAATCTCACAAGCACGTTCGGAGGTGGACAAATAAATGTACAGGACGCGATTTCTTTTTGGCTGTTACGTTATTTAATGTCGTGTGTTCTTTTGTGAATGCTTGTAAGTAAGGAACTCTCACAAAAGAACAAAGGACAGTAAACGTAACAGTCAAAAAGAACGTTAAATCGCGATGTGTACACTACATCGGATTTAATCAGATTGACCACCCACCGAGCTTTGTAAGTAACTTGCACGTTGATCACTAAACGTAATTGTTAGTATAGGATGGTAGGACAAATATCATATATCATATCATATATCGTATCGTATCATATCATATCATATCATATCATATCATATCATATCATATCATATCATATCATATCATATCATATCTCATATCACATCACATCACATCACATCACATCACATCGTATCGTATCGTATCGTATCATATCATATCGGTATCACATAAATACGTGTAAATCTTCACATCACTTCAAACCGAAATGCACACATTACGTTACATATATCCTTGGGTGGCATGAGTCTGATACGTAGAGGTACTTTTATTGTTATTTGATAAATGTTATTGTATCTACAAATCATGTAGATATCGATGTAGCAACCGGCAAGCTTCCGGTTTTCCGTTGAGCTCTGAGCTCCGAACTTACACATCCCGACGAAATATGATTAAAATGACGGACCAAAAGTCGCATTCAGACAAATTTTACTTACGTTTCAAACTAAATTTGTTTGACATTACATGTACATCGCAAGGTTATAACCGATAATTTTGGTTGAGAAACCTCAGCACACTGTGTGTGCGTAAGCTTGACCTCGCAAGAGGTCACGCGATAGCCATCGTACGCCATTTTTTAATACGCGATGAAGAATATAGTGCGATGAAACGACGCAGTATTCGTAAAATTGGTTTCAAAATTGTAGAAAAAATATGTCGAAATACTTAATTATGTGATAAATATATAATCCCATAAAATCCATGTTAGTTTTACGTCATAATGCTCCTCGTATGATTCCGCGGACTACAAATTCCCGCCTACTGGCTCAAATTTATATTATTATTAGTCAGCGTAATCATACTCGGAGCATTATGACGTAAAACTAACATTTATTTCATGGGATTATATATAAATATCATATCATATCATATCATAAGTATATCCGCGACATCACATCACGTTACGTCACGTCACGTCACGTCACGTCATATCATATCATATCATATGCCACCTTATTTTCTCCTTTCTCTGGCTAAGCTTGGCATACAAAATATGTTAGAATATAATGTTATTAAACGTCATACAAAGAAATCATTTTTCATTTTAAATCACAGGTTTCTTACGTGATCATTATGGCACATACTACCAGACTTTCTGGATAGCTGGATGTTCTTTAAGCGTCTCTGCAGGACTTATTTTATCTTTACTTCCGGTCCATAAATTCGAACAAGCGACGCAATAAGGGACAAACACTGCAGGTCAACAACGAATCTCAACTGGCCAATGATGACTTTGAAAACGGTGTTCAGCAAACGTCGAACGTATAACTTGAACTAAAATGTTATCAATTTAATCTATATCTAAAGTGCACGCAGTTTTATAACGAAAATACCTTTCCTCATATACCATGGACCGTATGTACAAACTCATTTCCTACTAAAATGTTGGAAATTCTGTTTCAACTTTGCTACTAAATAGTGGAATTATATTCTCTACCATTGGTTATGACAGTCTTCAACTGCGGATATTCTCAATTGCAAACTGAAGAAACACAGTCGTGTAATTGTTTGTGATTGATTGATTGATTGATTGATTGATTGATTGATTGATTGATTGATTGATTGATTGATTGATTGATTGATTGATTGATTGATTGATTGATTGATTGATTGATTGATTGATTGATTGATTGATTGATTGATTGATTGATTGATTGATCTATCAGTCGATTGGTTGATTGATTGATTGATTGATTGATTGATTGATTGATTGATTGATTGATTGATTGATTGATTGATTGATCGATCAATCGATTGGTTGATTGATTGATAGAACTGGCCGCATATTTTGATAGTTTATTGGTAAATAACGACAATGTATAGTAGGACTTCAAAAGCTTTAACGATGGCTTTAAAATGCTCATCAGTAAAAGTTATGCCACAGTGACACCGTTGTTGTTTCACTTTCTTTAAGTTCAATTGTTTGTAGACGTTTTCAATGATATTACAAATTGTGATTTTTGAATATTTGCTGTGTTTCCAACATTTTTCACTACAGCTAATGTGTAATGTGTTGAGCGTATTAGGAGCTGACCAATACTGTTAACACGTTCGCATCTTTGTTAATCACAAATTGTCCAATCAAACTAGTATGTCAAAGAAAATGTCATTACTTTTCGATAGGGTCTCCTAATTAATGCATCGTTCCCGACCTAACAGTTTGTGTTTTGATCTTACTGATGCCAACATATAACACTACACTTGTCTTAGCGCGTGTTCCTGGTAAATACCGTTGGCTAGGCTCACGTTTACATTCAGAAAAATTAATGTTTGAAACATCTTGTCGTTATAGTCTTTTCATGTCGTAAAATTAAAGTGCGTTCACCCTAAATTATTGTAAAATCGTCAAATCGTCAAAATATAAAGACTAGTGGGTCTATGTATATAATACATAGATAATATTCCCGTATTTAGAATGAATGTGACGTCATCTTGGACTTATGACTTAACAGTGTGTATATCCTAACCGTGAGGAGGAATAGGGTCGACATATGTGGGAATCATTCGTCCTCGATGACATCGATCACACTCATTGGATATAAAGTGGAATTATACATACATACATGCATACATACGTACATACATAGATACATACATACATACATACATACATACATACATATATACATATATACATACATACATACATACATACATACATACATACATACATACATACATGCATACATACGTACATACATACATACATACATACATACACACACATACATACATATACATACACACATACATACATACATACATACATACATACATACATACATACATACATACATAAAATATACCTTTGCGTGCCTTTTAGATAAAAACGAAATAATTTGTTTTCAGGCCGTATTTGGCGCACTGCAACCAGACATTGTGAAGGACGATTACATAACCAAGTTAAGCTGTACAGTTGATTGGCGTTGGTATGATAAGGTGTATTATCTTTTCAAGATACATTATAATGTGTTCACGTAGATATTGGATATCGCTCTGCATATACTGAAGCACTGCATTCTACCAGATCCGGGGAATCATTTTATTGATGAAAATACTCAAAGATTTAGAGGATTACGTATGTTAGCCAGGTCGTTAACCTTTGAATGCGTCACGGACGGCTTTGTTATGAAATGACAATACATTACATTGAGTAAATGAAAGTCACGGACATAGCTAGATTGCCTACACAGTGATCAGCCACGACACCATGCCACTTTCCCTACGTCCTGGATATTTGAAACAGAAAGTAAGTACCAAGTATAATGATGGATATGCAAAAAATGACATAATTTCGTGATCCTGACTGACTGAGAGTGAGTATCCTTACCTACCATACACATCTCCTGCATATGGAAGCATATTATCTACTATCCGGTCCATAATATAACCTGCATAAGTTAGCAGAATTGACATGACCTTGATTGGACCATAGACAGTGTCTATGATTGGACGAGGTTGTCTTTTTTGGTCTTTGGTTGCCATGTAATATTAAGAAGTGGCGTGTGTGTGTATATGTGTGTATGTATGTGTGTACATTATATATATATATATATATATATATATATATATATATATATATATATATATATATTGTATGTTATGTATTTTGATGCATCACGATGAGTGTACAACACTGCGACCTCCGATGAGAGCGACTTACGTAACTTTCGACGACCATCGAGGTCATACACGTCACAGACAAAGGAAAGTGACCTTTTCTGTGTGCACGTTAGGTATATTATGGTAGTAGCATTTTCAGAACAGAAGCCTGTCTCTAGCGAGAAGATAATGCGTGCACTCGTATACATGTAAGCTCAGATCAGTCAGATCGCAACACCCTCTCATTTGCATACAACCTATCCTAGATGTAAGCTAATGTTCGACCAAAACTGATATTCTGTCTATAAATGATAGCATCTCGAACCATGCAATTATACAATATTTAGATGATTGTACCAGAACAAAACTACCAATGTTACAGTCACCTTATTTGCTGTACAATACTTCGCCAAAAGTATTATTTTTTTTTAATCCAGCGACGTTACCTTACTACATACTATAAACTGAGGGCGATTGGACATATATTTCGTTGTCGTGTTCTAGATTTCTACGCGTGTAAGTGTATGGTGAAACTCATGCTCCACTAATGTCGTGACACGTGACTTCTATTTAGTTCCCCCAACGAATGACGCCCAGAGGGAGCTATTGCATTGCATTCCGTCCATCCGTTCGTTCATGCGTATAAGAATACGTATATCTCTAATTTTCTTCCTCTTTACGACCACACAGGTAATCTGACTCTTTACAAGTAAGTGGAATACAAACTTGAAGACGCAATGACAGCTACGTCACTTCCTCCCCGAACCCATTCGAAGAAAAGGATTAAACCTTCTGAAATATTGTCCCAACCTCCCGATGGTGGCTGGGGTTGGTTTATCGTTCTTGGTACCTTCTTGTCAACGGTCATCTCAGCTGGTACAATGTTTTCATTCGGTGTATTTTACGTAGCGTTCCTTAATGCCTTCAATAAATCGAAGTCTGAAACAGGTGAGGAAACCTAGCAGCTTGTTATATTTAATCACACGGGACCCAGACTTATTTTTTTTATGTTTGTCACAACAAGGAAACACGTCAATAGAAAAGAAATGTAATACGTTTACTGTATATGTGATTGGTTAATAGGGAAGAGATCTATGTTAAACAGATTGGTTGAAATGCTCTCAATCAGTCTCCTAAATTTAACTCAAGTTCAGCATGGATTTCGTACATTCGTCTGAGCTCTCATTTACCAGAAATGCTGCTGGCAAAAGTCAATCTCGCAAAAATCTACTGCCTGTTTAAACATAAAGAGGCAAGTCTACTGTCTGTCGAAAGCAGCAAAGAGTTAAGGTTGCTATATGTGTCAGCAACATTTTGAATTTTACAGAGAAAAGTTCTGTTCTTGTATACATCAATGGTACCGTGTAATAAATACATAAGTAATTGGTTTTGTAAAAGTAGCAGACGTCGTAGTATAGGACAACTATAGATCTATGTTTTTAGTTGTCAATGATTTCTATTCGGGCGCTGGATGCGAGAGAACGTTGATTGTATAAATGCCAAAGCAAGTGATGTGTTAAAGTAACTTACTGACTGGCCATACTCGGCCACTTGAACATGTCATATTATCCGGGTCACTTATATTGCTATATAACAAATACCCCCCCCCCACCCACTTCCAGCCTTTGGAAATATTTGCAACAAACAGAACAGCCCAGTAGGTAATAGTTATCTTCTGGCCAGGCCCTATAAGTGGTGCCTTCTTGAGGAAAGTATCCTGTCATTATTATCATGTATCTGAAAAACACAAAAATGTATTTTGAATTAAATATAATATCTTGTTTCACTATTTAGCCTGGATAGGATCGATCGCTTCATTTGTCTTTGCTATGTCTGGTCCTCTGAGTGTTGCACTTGCCAGAAAAGTTGGACATCGTAAAGCTGTCATGACAGGTGGTATAGTTGCTGCTACAGGTCATCTTCTAAGTTCGTTTGCCACCAGTATTTATCATCTATACATCTCATACGGAATAATAACAGGTAAGTGTTTACACATGGTTGACCGAACATAATTGGGTCACTCAGGTACATTGTTGATAGAACCTTATATATCTCGAACATATTTCTTAACCAAGGGGATCCAGTACAGCATAATTTACATTTGCTAAAACACCCCAAAATACGTTTGTGCTTACTTATGAAATATTATCTTTCAAGTTATATACCACTCGCCATCCTAATGTATGCTGTCATGCTGTATTGTGGTGTGTGTGTGTGTGTCAAACTGTAATGTACCATATACCGCCCTCTATGCTGTTGTTGGAAAGGTTTAGGGGCATTACAATGAGATGAGCAATAAAATGATTTGTTTGGTCCTGAAAAGTTTTTGAAAGAAGACGAGAATTAGAGTATTGCGACTTGGTTACATCATACATTTGACTATAGTACACACACACACACACACATACACACACACACACACACACACACACACACACACACTATACTACAGAAATAGATGTTGAGGCAGACACCTGCCACCTGCCTCATAATAAAACATATTTAAATGAAATATACATACATTGCGGTTAAGCTGAAAAAAATATGAAAATATTTCACCACGAAGGCAGGTTTAAGAACCAACATATGTTATGAGTGTGTTCTATTTCACTATGTTAGCAAAATAGTTCATTAACCCACTCTTTACTACTCAGGTTTTCGGTAACCCCATTGTAGATTCATATTTGAGCCACCCCTCGATTCTCCGCTCCCCGCCGAAAATAATGACGGCATCCCAAAATAAAAATATATTAATGAAATTCTGATTGACCAGTTTGAGTTGTGAATATTTGTACATTTTAATGACACCCTAAAATATACTATCATTGCAGGACTTGGTCTTGGTCTAGCACATGTTGCTTCGATGGAAATGGTTGGAAAATATTTCAAACGTAGACTTCCTATTGCTATGGGAATGGCTCTAACAGGTGGAGGATTTGGTCAGTTTGTATTTTCTACAACCTCACAGACAGTTATTGACTTCTACGGATGGAGAGGGACACTATTGATCTTGTCAGCATTTACACTACACATGTGCGTTGCGGGTTCTCTTTTCAGACCACTCCCAGCTAAACCAGATTCTCGACGGATTAAGAATGAACCAAACTCAAACGTGTCGAGCAGGGTGGACAAAGGAACGTATGCTATTATCGAAGATAATGACGTTAGAAATGAAATAGTACACATAGAAACCAAATACGACTCACAACGACAATTTGTGGACCCAGAGAATAATGTTGTCAGATATAGACGGGTTGATGATAACGAAGAACAGCCTTGGACATCTGACTCTCAGTTAACATGTTGCAATTGTCTTCGATCATTTGTGACGTCACTGTATGACGTCACTCTGTTTAAAGAACCAGTGTTCATCATAATTATCATAAGTACTGTGATAAATACATATGGGATAAATACTGTATTGATACATCTGGTAAGTACACCAGACGTATTATTGCTTTCTTTTGATGATTGACAGGTGGCAGTACAATACAACTCAATACAGCATATTGTAATACAATACAATACAATACAATACAATACAATACAATACAATACAATACAATACAATACAACACAATACAATACAATACAATACAATACAATACAATGCAATACAATACAATACAACATAATATAATACAATATAATACAATACAATATAATACAATACAATACAATACAATACAATACAATACAATACAATACAATACAATACAATACAATACAATACAATACAATGCAATACAATACAATACAACATAATATAATACAATACAATACAATATAATACAATACAATACAATACAATACAATACAATACAACATAATACAATACAACACAATACAATACAATATAATACAATACAATACAATACAATACAATGCATGCTTTCAAATATATGTATTACGTCAAAGATAAACAAAATCAAACGAGAAGTCACGAAAACACATGGAATAGTTTGTCAACTGCAAATGATTGACAACTTATGAAAGTTAGAAATGCTACTTTTCAGAAAGCTCAAAAGATGCAGGATGAGGTTGTCTAGGTCATATCTAGTGATATGTACGTAGACTCGACAGTAATACTATTACTTGGTGAGATGAGAGCAGAATAACTTGTATTTCGTTGATTGACATTACTAATTTATTTTTTTTGAAGGTAAGACGAGGCATAGATTATGGAATGACACCAACACAAGCCTCGTTTCTTACAGCGGTGTTGGGAATTGGACAAATCGTTGGTCGTCCTGTTATTGGAATTATAGGAAATCTACCGAAAATGAAACCTAGTCTTCTCTGGAGCACATGCTTGGCAGTATGCGCTGTGTTGTGTATTGCTAGTATTTACTGCAGGTCTTTTACAGGTAAGAGATTGACGAGATTTAGTATCATCTGTTGTGTATATCAGACGTAAGTCTGCCAGTCTGTGCTGTATTAGAAAAGAAATTAAGATGTTTGCTCTCTCTCCCTCCCCCTCCCTCCCTCTGTCTTTCTTTTTTCCCCCTCCCTCCCTCCCTCTCTCCCTCCCCCTCTCTCCCTCTCTCCCCCCTCTCTCTCTCTCCCTCTCTCCCCCCTCTCTCTCTCTCTCTCTCTCTCTCTCTCTCTCTCTCTCTCTCTCTCTCTCCTCTCTCTCTCTCTCTCTCTCTCTCTCTCTCTCTCTCTCTCTCTCTCTCTCTCTCTCTCTCTCTCTCTCTCTCTCTCAAAAGCATATCATGAGGGTGAAACACAAAAGGCAGCTCCATTTCTCCTTGTATGTATCACTAGCAAAATGAATTTTAGTGATGAAAAGATTGAAATCTGGTATTTATATTCCTTACAAACTGTTCTTATGAGTATTATCCCGTGATAGTCACCCTAGCAGAGCACCCTTGGGCAAACATCATCGCGGTTTGTTAGTTGTGAAAAGGAAACGTCGACAAAAAGGCCAATAGTCTAACCCATTGTCATCAGCTCCTAATCGTCGGGTTCCAGCTCCAATGAACGCCCTCCAGATACAATTTCTCGGGTCGTGCCACAAACCCGTCAAAATAACACCTTCTGGTCTCTTTTGGATGTTTATTTTCTTGGCAAATGTGACAAACTTTGCATCATAATAAGGTTTGGTTATCTTTTTCAAAACTTATTACACCTTACAAGTGCAAAAAAAATAAGTTTTATCCAAAGATTTCGAAATATTGCATTTTAATCAGCAAAATATTAAAAAGTGTACGAAAATAAAAGTGCAAAATAGATCCGAAAGTGATTTCTGTAGATCTTTCTTCATCGGCTGCTTCTTCCTCCAGACTGAGCATACACCAGGCAAGGACAATACATATATTTTCCGTAAATTCAAAATACTTATACGTGTATTATCTTGTGTGAAGAGTTTTGAAAACACACAATAACATGTTCTGATAATTTATCCTCTGTATACCCTTGCAGGTCAATTGATAATGATGTCTATATTCGGTGCATGTATGGGTGGCTTTATGGTTATTGTACCTGTCGTTATTGCTGTTTTCCTGGGACGAGACAAAATGGGACCAGGACTTTCAGTAAATTTCCAAGCTATAGGATGTATGTCATTAATTACTGGACCAATTTCCGGTAAGGAGTGTAACCCTCATTTTATATAATTATAACCTCATGAAATCAATTTTGTCGTTAAGTACGTTCGTGTACGTGTATCACTGCTATGCTCCATAGTTGTGAGAGACACAAATCTTCGTTGGTCATCAATGCAGGTTTCTGAAAGTTTAGAAAAATTAGCCGGCCACCCAATCTGATTAAAATCCGATGTATTGTACAAGTCGCGATTTCTTTTTGGCTGTTACGTTTACTGTCGTTTGTTCTTTTGTTATTTTGTGAGCGCTCATTACGTACGTTCAAGCGCTCACAAAGAGTACAAACGACAGTAAACGTAACAGCCAAAAAGTAATCGCGATGTGTACACTACATGGATTTTTATCAATTTTACCGCCAACCGAGCTTTGTGAGTAATACGCACAGTGATCAATGGTCGAAAAATGTCATATCATATCATATCGTATCATATTTTATCATATATATCAAATAATCATATCGCATCATATCACATCACATCATATTATATCACATCAAATCACATAATATACCATCTATCATATCATAGCATAACATAACATAACCGAACATAACATAATATAACATCATAGCATAACTGATCACGCTCACATCACATAATATCATATCATATAATATCATATCTTATATCATATCATAGCATACATCACACCACATCATATCATATCATATCATATATCAGATCATATCATATCATATCATACGCCACCTTGTCGTCTCCTTTCCCTGGCAAACATGGCATATAAAGTATGTTAGAATATAATGTCAAAATTATTTCAATTTAAATCACAGGTTCCCTACGTGATCACTATGGCACATACTACCAGGCTTTCTGGATAGCTGGATGCTCTATTGGCGTCTCTGCAGGACTTGTTTTATCTTTACTCCCAGTCCATAAATTCGTTAACAAGCGACGCAATAAGATGAGACAAACACTGCATGTCAACAACGAATCTCAACCGAACAATGATGACTTTGTGAAGTATGTTCAGCAAACGTCTAACGTATAACTCTTGAACTAAAATGTTATCAGATTAATTCATATCTAAAATAGATATGTATTTAATATTCAGTTTTATAACGAAAATGAGTTGTCCTCATATACATTGAACCGTATGTGCAAACAACTCACGTTACAACTAAAATGTTTCAAATTCCCATGTTTCAAACTCTGCTAAACAGTGGAATTCTCCGTTATTGATTATGAGATAATCTTCCAATACTGATATTTACCAGTGCAAACGTAAGCGACACATTTGTTAGTTTGTTTGTTTGTTTGCTTGCTTGCTTGTGACTGATTGGTTGATTGAGCAGGCAGTTTATTTTGATAGTTTATTGATAAATAACGATTTATATATTTAGTTTAACTTTAAAATGCTCATTATTTAGTAAACGTTATGCCACAGTGACACTTTTGTCGTGTGGATTTTTTTTAAATTTCAGTTGTTTGCTGTGTTTCCAACATTTTTCACTACCTTGCATGTAATGTGTTGACCGTATGACGAGCTCAACTATGTTGTTAACACGTTCTCATCGTTTCAATCACAAATTATCCAATGAAAGTACATGTAGTGTGTTAAAAGAAAATGTCTCAAACTGATGCTTTGTAAATTTAGAACCTCAACTCATACTTTGAAAATCGAAACTGGTCGTTGGAATGATACTCCAAGAGCAGAGAGACTTTGTGAAATGTGTAATTTAAATCAAGTAGAGGATGAATTCCACCTTTTACCTGTATGCCCATTTTATACTTGTATAAGGTCAAAATAAATTGCCAATTACTTTTATAATCCCCCACTGCAACACAAATTTGTATTACTTCTGTCGTCTCGAAAGGTTGACACTCTCAGAAAACTTAGTAGATATATATGTTATACTATTAAACTTAGAAAAGATGCTAGTAGAAACTCTGAGATACAAAGGGCCTGACAAATTTGATATTTTCAAGTGATACGTTCATTTTTGTATATTTAAGGTTTGTATTTTGGGCCGATGGCTAACAGTACTGAATTGATTGATAAAGAAAACTGAAACGATTGATAAAGAAAATGTCATTATTTTTGAATAAAGATCCCCTAATTACTGCATTGTTCCCTACCTGAAAATGTGTGTTTTGATTTTAAATTACTGATGCCAACATAAAACAATAAACTTATCTTAGTGTGGGTTTCCTGGGAAGTAGCTTTGGCTCACGCTTACATTCAGAAGATTTTAATAATTGTAACAGCGGGTTGCTGTAGTCCCTTCACGCCGTAAAATTAAAGTGCGTTCACCTTAAACTATCAAATAAAATATTTTATTTTAAAATATAAAGATTAGCGGGTCTATGTATATAATAAAATAATAATTTATTATCCGGTATTTTGAATGAGTGTGACGTCATATTGGACTTATGACTTAACAACGTATGTATCTTATCCGTGACGAGAGATATCATCGACATGCATGTGTGGGGAGTCATCACTCCGTCTTCGAGAACATCGTACTCATTGGAAATACAGTGCAGTGTTAAACTCCGGGTATTGAAAATTGTCCTTATTTGATAGATCAACAAAATATTGACAAGTAACCTGGTAATCCTTACTATGGAGAGAAACAAACGTGGAGTAAAATGCATATGTCGAGAGGGTGGGGATGTAAAATCCACCAGGAAAAGGGGAGGGTGGTAAAGTCAAAAGTGTTATTTTCTCTCGATATTTTAGCAGACCGTCCACACCAAGGACAATTTTATCGAGGACTTTAAATATAAATTTGAAAATTATCTGAATTGTTATCTTTTAACATAGGAAGGGGGATATAAGCAAATACCCTTCTAAATTGAGTTCATTTTTGGTATGCATTTGTATTGATACAAACAATTATTTACTCAGAATACCTGTTGTTCAACACGTTATAAAGTTATATGCTAGTAAGGATACGCATATTTAAGTATGCATTGAATTCATGCAATTGAAATAAAATGTAACAATTGAAATGAGTTCTGCCCATACATGCACGCACGCACGTACGCACGCACATATGCACATACATGCAGGCAGGCAGACAGACAGACAGACAAACAGACAGGCAAACAGACAGACAGACAGACAGACAGGCAGGCAGGCAGGCAGGCAGGCATACATACATACATACATACATACATACATACATACATAATAATAATAATGTTGGTTTCTTATATAGCGCTTTCCCACTCCGTGCTCAAAGCGCTTTACAATTATTACCCCTGGCTCGGATCAGAACAGCACAACGGCCCTTTAGTCTTCCTCAACTCCCCGGGGAGCATACAATCCATTGCAGCCATTTAAGCGCATAGGATTAAAGCCTTCACATTGCAACCTACATCCTACCAGGTCCCCAGTTATACAGCTGGGTTGACTGAGGCACAGTCGTGGTTCAAATCTTGCCCAAGGACTTTAGCCACTCAGAAACAAACAGCAGGCAGCGACGGGGCTCGAACCTGCAACCTGTAGATTCCAAGCCGGTCACGCTAACCATTCACCCATCATGACTCCACAATACATACACACACACACACACACACACACACACACACACATACATACATACATACATACATACATACATACATACATACATACATACATACATACATACATACATACATACATACATACATTCTTTTAAAATCACAAAACATACTTAGGTGGTATTTATGTGATAGCATAAAACCAAATATGCAGAAAATAGTTATTATAAACAACATTGATAATACTCAATTATTTTATATAATGCATGTACTTTGTACGTTGTTGTTGTTCAGCCATTGTGCCGACGGATCCTGTGCCTCCCTACAAACTTAGTGGGGGAGAGGGGAGGGGGGGGAATGAAAAATGCATACAACAATTTTCAGTTACAGAGATATCAAATAAATGCGTTCCTTTTAGATAAAAACGAAATAATTCTATTTAGGGACATAGTTGGCGCACTGTAACCAGACTGTAAAGGACGGTTGCATAACCAAATTTAACATACAATCTCTATCTGTAACGTACATATTTGTCTATCTATGACCATCGAGGTCGTACAACTCACAGACAATGGTATGAGACCTTTGTCTGTACGTTCAGTATGATAGTAGAGTTTTAAGAGCAGAAGATCACCTCATGCTGGAAGATAAGACGTGCATTCGCATACAGGTAGGCTAATGTTACACTATAAAACATAACTGATATTCTGTCAATAACACAATATGAAAAGTCATATTTGACCATGTCTTTCCGCCCAGGTTAAAGCTTGAGCAGAGGATGTGTAAATGTAGTGAGCATGAGATGGAATTCCATCTTTTCCTTAATTTACCTCCGGTGATCTCCCACTTGGGTCTGTAGACAGCCAAAAGCGGTACTGCGTCTCATACTACCCCTGGATATACATGGTGGTTAGGTGGGTAGGGTAAAAGGTGGGTAAAGGTGGGTAAATTAGACTTTCCGTGTACAGTGTAATATCATCGCGAACGATAAAATTATACAAAAACTACCAATGTTACAATCACCTTATTTAATGCACAATAATTCGTCAAAATGTCTTTGGTTTCCAACGACTTTACATTACCATGTCTTACAGTATTTAGGAAGAAATAGAAAACCTAAAATGTAAAAGATAGCCTTTCGCTCTAAGTATCCACATACTACAAAGGACATATATTTCGTTTCCATGTACTAGATTTATATGTGTGTTAGCGTACATTGAAACTCATACTCCACATATGTTCATGGCACGTAAATTCTTTTTAGCCACCCCTCCGCGCCCGCCCACCCTCCAAACGTGCGACGCCCAGAGGGAGCCATACTACGTTGCGTTCCGTCCATCTGTTCATGCGTCTATCTATCTGTGGGTCCGTCCGTGCACTCTAATTCCTTGGATATGCATCAGACTATTTCAGCTTGACTTGGCATAAAGGTAACACTTTATCTTGGACATATGCACGCCACTGAGCTTCGTAACTTTGACCTTTGTATGGCACAATGGAGGCCATATTTGTGATAAACACATTTTGCTCCATATCTCCAAAGGTTTTACATAGACGGACACCATTCATGTGTTAATCCTACATAATCAGTGTTTAGAGTTCTAACGAGCCTTAGCCTTTGACATTGACCAACGTTTTCAAGATCAAATAGCCAAAAGTTGAGACTCAATTCAAGTTTTCATACCCATATTATCGGGGGGGGGGGGCTTCTTTGTATACACCTATGTTCTTCGTCACCACTACCGTCTTCAACTATAACGTTGCATTTTTGAGGTTTTGTTTCTAGAAATACCATTCAAGTATCTGCACCTATACTTATACAGTTTAGCTTATTATTGGATGTCAAAGCTTTGGTCATGACCTTCATCTTCAGGGTCAAATAGTAAATTGTTCAATAATCAAGTTTAAATGTTTTACACCAATTGAAAAACGTACACCCACATTGTTAGAGGTATACACTTACTATTCAGACATAGACTTTTGACGTTGGCCTTCATCTTCAAGGTTATATTTAAAAATTGCATGATAACTTTGCCTTTAATACCAACATATATCTCTAATTTTCCTTCTCCTTCCTGACACACAGGTAATCCGAATAATTACAAAGCAATGACAGCTACGTCACTTCCTCCCCGAATCCAGTCGAAGAAAAAGATTAAACCATCCGAGATGTTGTCCCAACCTCCCGAGGGTGGATGGGGATGGTTTGTCGTTCTTGGTACCTTCTTATCAACGATTATGTCAGCTGGTACAATGTATGCATTCGGTGTGCTTTACGTAGCGTTCCTCAATGCTTTTGGTAAATCGAGGTCTGAAACAGGTGAGGAACCCCCATCATATTAACGTTCAATAACACAGGGCCCGGGTTTAATTTGTATACTCTTAACAACAACAACAACAACAACATCATCAACAACAACAACAAAACAAACAAACAAACACGTCATCAGCAACATATACACACAAATACATTATAATACACGAACAACGCAACATACAAATCTACCGAGTCGACGACGTTTTTTGTATATGTACAAATTTAATATCCACTCCGTTATAAATGCCACAAGGTTTTAAGTCTTGGAGCCAAGTGGCCAAAATCATGTCCATTTACAACAATGTTTGACCAACTGTACATCTTAACCTGTCTCAAGCAATGCTGAAACTACCTACTAACAGCAGTACGTTTCTCAAATTGTTGATAAGACCAAGGCTGGCTTTTCACTCCACAGATATAATATGACACACATACATACACTCACTCACTTCCCGCAGACGGTAAACAAACAACTCCAACATTCGATGTTAAATTAGCAACTAGAACACAATACAACAGTGCACCTCTGTTTTCTATACCAGATTAGATATCTCACAGTGTCACGCTACCTAAAACACCACTGGTGAAAGGTACACTAATTAAACATCAGGAGTGAAAGATTACACTGTGATCAATAAAGAAACTTACTGCTATATATGGTAGGTAGTTGTAGCACAGCTTGAGACAGGCTAAGAGATACAGTTAGTCCAACATTGTTGTAGTTAGCTGGTGATCGCAACGCCACCTTCATTGGAACCAACATGATTCAAATTCACTTGTGAGATATAATTGTTGTAGACGAGGTTCGACTCAACCAAGTACTACAACAACTAATTCCACCCTGAAGGTTATTGATAAACATCTGCACAGCATACACAGTCTCAGCTTATAATTATATAGAGTATTAAAACCAAATCGTTAATCAGATATTTTGAGAAGCTCACAATCAGACTCCTAAAACTGACTCCAGCTCAGCATGGATTTCGCTTTCGACATACATTCGTCTCATTAATTGAGCCTTCAGAAATATTGCTTGAAAAAGTCAACGTCGCAAATCTACTGCCTATTTATCAATAAAAAAGCAAGTATACTGTCGAAGGCAGCAAAGAGTTGCCAGATGTGTCGGCAAGCTTTGTAGTCTCATAAACAAAGAATTTCAATTCTTGTATACACCAAACGTAACTAATTGGGTTTGTGCAAATAGCAGCCGTCGTAAATAAAACTCGATATCTATGATGTAGATCTGTGGTATCAATGGTTTAGATATGCGGGTACTGGACGTCCCTTGAGAGACAAAGTTAATTGCATTACCGATATATGCCATAGAATGTGATGTGTTATAGTAACTTACTGACTGGCCATACTCGACCACTTGAAGACATCATATTATCCGGGTCCCTAATACTGTTATGAAACAAATATTCCCCCAACTTCTAACCTTTGTATTTGCTACAGCACAGCATTCGGAGTAAAAGTCGTCTTCTGGTCTCTGAATATGATCAGGCGCTATAATTGTTAAAGTGGTCCCTAAGTCACTGCATTCATGCATCTGAACAACAAAAACAGGTGCTTTCAATTAAATATATCTTGTTTCACTATTTAGCCTGGATAGGATCGATCTCAGCATTTGTCTTTGCTATGTCTGGTCCTTTGAGTGTTGCACTTGCCAGAAAAGTTGGACATCGTAAAGCTGTCATGACAGGTGGTATAGTTGCTGCTACAGGTCATCTTCTAAGTTCGTTTGCCACCAGTATTTATCATCTCTACATTACATTTGGACTAATAACAGGTAAGTGTATACACATGGTTGAACAAATGTGCCGGGTGACATCCAGGTACATTCTTAATAGTACCTGATGTATCTCTAACACATTTCTTAACCAAATTGATCCAGTACAGCATAAAACATTTGCTCAAAATACGTCCAAGTGCATTTTGTGCTTCCACTTCATCTTAGAAAGAATTAATCTTTCAAGTTATATGCCACTCGTCATCCTAATTTTACTGCCATTCTGTGATGTTGTGCAACATACCGCCGGCTAGACTGAATATATAATATTGCAGAGAGAGACAAAGATATCGCGACCAAAACCCATTACCTGCCACCTGCCTCATAAACACAAAGCTGCCACAAATATCCTTGGAATATATGACCAGAAAGGCTTGTTTAAAATCCATATCTTACGGAGCCTTCAGTAATTACGAGGGGGATGGGCCGGGGGGATTTAGGGTATGTCTGAGATGTAAAATATGACCCTCCCCATATCAAGTTTTCGATAACCATCTTGTAGCTTTACAACCCGCAGATTTCAGCCCCCCCCCCCCCCCGCGCACCCCCGGCCATAAATAATGACGACTTCTAAAATATAAATATGTTAAAGAAATTATGGTTGACCACTTTGAGTTGTGAATAGCTGCACATTTTACCGACACCATTTCTAACCAAAAATACATATACTATCATTGCAGGACTTGGTCTTGGTCTAGCACATGTTGCTTCAATGGAAATGATCAGTAAATATTTCAAACGTAGACTTCCTATTGCTATGGGAATAGCTCTAACAGGTGGAGGACTTGGTCAGTTTGTACTTTCTACAACCGCACAAGCTGTTATTGACTTCTACGGATGGAGAGGGACACTATTGATCTTGTCAGCATTTACACTTCACATGTGTGTCGCAGGTGCTCTTTACCGACCGCTCCCTGCTAAACCAAACTCAAACGTGTCGAACAGGGTGGACAAAGGAACATATGCTATTATCGAAGATAATGACTTTAGAAATGAAATGATAAACGCAGAAACCAAATATGACCCACAACGACAATTTGTTGAGCCAGAGAATAATGTTGTCAGATATAGACGGGTTGATGATGACGAAGAATGTTGCTGTTGTGTTAAATCATTTCTGACGTCACTGTATGACGTCACTCTGTTTAAAGAACCCGTGTTCATACTAATTATCATAATGACTCTGACAAGTACATATGGGATAAATACTGTATTGCTACATATGGTAAGTACAGCAGACGTATTATTGCTTTCTCTTGATAATTGACAGGTGGCAAATGTAATGCAGTAAAACACACTGTAATGCAATACAATACAATACAGCATTATAATACAATGTAATACAATACAGTACAATACAATGCAGTTCGATGCGATACCAAACAATACAATACAATACAATACAATACAATACAATACAATACAATACAATACAATACAATACAATACAATACAATACAATACAATACAATACAATACAATTGAACGCAATGCATTCAAACATATGTACTAGGTCAAAGATGAACAAAGTCAAACTAAGAGTTATGAAATAGTTTGTCAACTGCAAATGATTGCCAACATATGGAAGTTAGAAATGCTACGTTTCAGAAAGCTCAAAAGATGCAGGATGAGATTGTCTAGGGTATATCTAGTGATATGTACGTACAGCCTATGTTAATACTATTATATTCTGTGATGAGAGCAGAATAACTTGTATTTCGTTTATTGACATTACTAATTTATTTTTTGAAGGTAAGACGAGGCATAGATTACGGAATGACACCAACACGAGCCTCGTTTCTGATAGCGGTGGTGGGCCTTGGACAGATTGTTGGTCGACCTGTTATTGGATTTGTAGGCAATCTACCGAAAATGCAGCCTAGTCATATCGGCAGTATATGCTTGGCAATATGTGCTCTGTTATGTATTGCTAGTATTTACCTAAGGTCTTTTATCGGTAAGGGATTTATGAGATTTGATATCAACGGTAGCCTGATAATGAATACAATTTTTTTAATGTGATTTGCTAAAAGATTGTGCAGTAGGTTTTGTGTTTCTGTTATTGTTAATCTAGAGTAGGATTAATCTCAGATTGTTTATCTGTGAGTTAAAAGCATAACCTAAGGATGAAACACAAAGGCAGCTCCATTTCTCATTGTATGTTTATGTATCACTAGTAAAACGAATTTTAGTGATAAGGAGATTTGAATCAAATGTATTCATAATACACAACATTCTTATAAGCATTATGCCGTCACTCTAGCCTCAGACTACCATTAATAGTGGTCTGAGCCCTATCCAAACATCACTGCGGTTTGTTAATTATGGCTCAGACCAGTCTGAGTTTCTGGAAAGGGGACTTCTACAAGCGTTGAACGCCCGCGAAAGTCAACACTTATCATTTGTACCGGATATGGATCCATCAACCGGCCAATAGTCTAACAAATTGTCACCAGCTCTTAATTGTCAGGTTCCAGATCCAATGAACGCACTCCAGATAAAATGTCTCGGTTCGCGCCACAAACATATCAAAAGAATACCTTCTGGTCACTTTTCCGGGTTTACATACTGTCTTGGCAAAAGTGATAACCTTTACTTCATAATCTGCACCGTTTGGTTATCTTTATCTAAACTTATTACACTTTACAAATGCAAAACATTAATTGTTAGTTTTCGAAATATTGCATTTTAGTCAGCAAAACATAAAAAACGTGTAAGAAAATAAAAATGCAAAATAGATCAAGAAGTGTTTTATGTAGATCATCTTTTTTGATTGACTGCTTCTTCTTCCAGACTGGGCACGTGCCAGGCAAGGACAATATGCAATAAATTTACCGTAAAACTCAAAATTATTATCTTGTGTGAGGAGTTTTGAAAACACACAATATAATTTTCTGATAATTAAATCTCTATATAAACTTGCAGGTCAGTTGATAATGATGTCTATATTCGGTGCATGTATGGGTGGCTTTTATGTTATTGTACCTGTCGTTATTCCGCTTTTCCTGGGACGTGAGAAAATGGGACCAGGAGTGTCAGTATACTTCCAAGCTATGGGAGCAATGGCATTAATTACTGGACCGATTTCTGGTAAGGAGTATTATCCATTAGACTGTAAACATACGTCGTGACGTTACTCCCTCACCTGCCTCCTCGGATCGGAGGGGTTGGCCGATGTGTGAGGGCGCCCCGTCACGGTGTACAACAGACTAAATATCAATATATTATCACAACCTCATGAAATCAAATTTGTTCTCAAGCACGTTCGGAGAAGGACAAATGTACAGGTCGCAATTTCTTTTTTCTTGGCGTTTGTTTCTTTGTTGGCACCTGTATGTAATAGTATGCCCCCAAAAGAACAAACGACAGTAAATGTAAGAGCCAAAAGGAAATCGCGACGTGTACACTACATCGGCTTTAAATCAGATTAACCACCCGCTGAGCTTTGTAAGTAATTTGCACATTGATCAATAAACGCAAATTGTTAGTATATGATGGTAGGAAACAGTTGTATCATATATCATATCATATCATATCATATCATATCATATCATATCATATCATATCATATCATATCATATCATATCATATCTCAATTATTATATAATATATCATAGTTTCATCATATATCAAGTAATATCATATCGTATCATATCACATTACATCATATGAAATCACATCAAGTCACATAATATATCAAACCATATATCATATATCATCATAGTATAACATAACAAAACATATCACAGCATAACACATTTTATTATATATCGTATCGTATCGTATCGTATCGTATCGCATCATATCCTATCCTATCCTATCATATCATATCTTATCATATATCATATCATATCATATCATATCATATCATATATCATATCACATCATATCATATCACATTACATCATATCAGATCACATCATATCATATCATATCAGATCACATCATATCATATCATCTCACATCATATCATATGCCACCAATCATGGCACATAAAATATGTTAGAATATAACGATATAAAACTTCATACAAAGATTTTATTTCATTTTGTAAATCACAGGTTTCTTAAGTGATCACTATGGCACATACTACCAGGCTTTCTGGATAGCCGGAATTGCTATTGGAGTCTCTGCAGCACTTTGCTTATCTTTACTTCCAGTCCACAAGCGACGGTATAACAAGATGAGAGAAACACGACAAGTCAACGACAAAGCTCAACTGACCAAAGATGACTTTATGAAGGGTCTCCAGAAAGAGTCTTATGTATAACACTTGCATACTTGAACTAAAATGTCATTTAGTACTTTAATGTATAACTTAAATACATGTATTTGATATTAAGTAAATTTATACAGAAAATGTGTTAAATGATCGTATAGTTCTCCGCTTATATCATCAGCTATATGACAGTCCTCAAGTAATAAATAAAATGTTACAAATTTTATGTTTCAAACTCTGCTACTAAAGCAGTGGTATTTTCTACAGACTTCAAATGTTAATATTTTTTAAAAAGTAATTGAAGAGACAAACTTGTTTGTGGACTGATTGAAATATCTAATGAACATGTAGTTAACACCTTGTTAAATTGCGGTAGTGAGCTAGCAAAGGTCCGCCACTTGCAAAATGAATTCAAATCAGGGGTAGAAGACAACAAGACAAGTGTGTGTGTGGGTGGGAAGGGGCACGTGTCCAATCTATGGTGTCGTGACAATAGTCAATTACCGGTTCCAAGATGCATTACGCGAGAGGACGTCGCTTTTGTTGTTACCTTTAGTCTTTTTTTGTTTGAAATAACATTTTCACATCAAGAAATGATGGAAAGACATGTTGACCTTTTTGATTATGAGTGATTTTATAGAACAAAGACTAAACACCATCAATAGCAGAGAGGGATTTTACAGATGGATCCATATGGTACGGTCTGGTGACAACCACCCCCTGAGTAGCGCGTGCAAAACCCCTCATCCTCAGTGCTTACACATTACATGTCATTGTATGGAGAGACGCACAATACATCTTGGAACCGGCAACAGATCTGTTACTTTAGAATCAGCCACGAGCAACGCGCAGTAATGGTCTTTTTGGCTAGCCTTAAGCTTATGTCAATTTGGACACGGACCAAGATGTAATCTTGGTTTATGTAATTTGCGCTGCCTGTATATTGTTGTATCGTATTCTGTGTTTTGTGTATATGAGATTGTATCCTGCAATAAAGTTTTAATAATAAAAACAATAAAAATGTACACTAATCCGATATTAATCTCTTTGCTGGGGCAAGACAGACCAGTGTGAACCCCTAAAAGTGCAGAATGTGAAAGAAGCTAAAGTGATATATACAAAATATATATTCTCCCGGCATTTCGAATGAGTCTGACGTCATCTCGAGTCATGATATAATAATGTATATATCCCAACTCATTTATTGGCTCAGAGGGTCGGCATGAGGATAACCATTCGTCCTCGATGACGTCGAACTCATTTGAATATAATGTGAGATTACATTGAAGGTGTAGACACTATCCTTATTTGCTAAATCGACCTAATATTAGCAAGTAAAACCGTTTACCCTTAATGATAAGGAGCAGGGCAAAACATTCGAAAAGGTGGGGATGCAAAATTTACCAGACAAGAGCTTAAAGTGGTGGTAAATATGCTTGTTTTTTGCATTCTTTGAGCAAATCGCTAGTCTGGATGTCACACGATGGTATCAAATCAACCCCATCCCCGTCTGGTCAAATGACTCAATCATGAACCAAAAGTTACTCATGCAAATGAGTAAACCCCAACTAACTGTTAACAGAGTATAAAAGTAGCGACCTGAGCCGACAATTGTCATATTTTCATATGACGTAACTGTTCCCAATGAACACTTGCTTATTATGGATTAGAACTCTGTGATTGATCACAGACATTATGTTAAAATTATTAATGACGTTCTACTGTGTTAGTGGCTGTGGATGAATTTAAATTTCATCTCATGCACCTAAGGAGTTCATTGACCTAGACGGAGAGATCTTATGATTGGATGAACGATAACACCAGATTAGCAGACCGCCAACACGATCACAGACATTATGTTAAAATTATTAATGACGTTCTACTGTGTGAGTGGCTGTGGATGAATTTAAATTTCATCTCATGCACCTAAGGAGTTCATTGACCTAGACGGAGAGATCTTACGATTGGATGAACGATAACACCAGATTAGCAGACCGCCAACACGAAGGACAATTCTATCAAGGAATGGATTTAAATTTTAGAACAATCGATTTGTTATCTGATTGGAAATACATGTAAATGTCCTTCTAAACTGACCTTTATGCATTTGTGTCAATACAAACATTTATTTAACAGAGTACATATTGTTGAACACGTTAAACAGTTATATGCTATGTCTGGTAAGAACACGTGAATCATTAAGGATGCATTGAATTTAATTATCAAAGTATTCTGTTCATACAGACAGACAGACAGACAGACAGACAGGCAGGCAGGCACACACACACACACACACACACACACACACACACACACACACATACACACACACGTAAACAGTGCGTTTTTCACTATGATTTTGCCTCAAGACACTAATCCGAAAGTCCATAGCACAAATAACACCTTCCATAACACCGGCAAACGATAACCTAAAATTCCATTTTTTATTATTTATTTAACTTAAAAACTTAGGTGGTCTTGCATAAGATGAATTTTGATCCAACTAATGATAACCATGGATAGATTAAATACATCCATATGATATCCTAATACATCTACGATCGTAACACTCGTATATAGGCAACTAGACTACGACTGTCGTCATAACCCTTTGTTATCAAATACAAGTGTTTTTTGGTAACTAAAAGATTTTCATTGGAGTATAAAAAGTTATACATAACAGGTTTTTACAGTATCTGGACAAAACTTAAAATGAGTTCTTTACTGAAATTCAAACTTAGTTTTCTATTCCCTATCAAATACAGTTTACGAATGTAAATCTAGTCTAGAGGCTAACAGTTGGAGCTATTGGAAAAGAATTTAGAAGTTGGATGACAATTTCAGAAGACGGCTAGTCTATACACAAATGAAAATTGGCATATGTTAGTTTTATCTCGAGTTCTAACTCCATGCTACCGTGGAGGTAGTCTGTTGGCGTACACAGTATACCGGTACTATACAAGTGCGCGCGTTATGTTGACCATGTGTTGACCAACAGAAACACGAACTGCTCACAGTATTGTTCCTGACAACTCTTCTAAGCTAGGTACATGACCCATTTTGTCCCTACTTGGCTTACATATCTGGCATTTGATGAATCCTACTGAACACTACACCGACTTGTATATTACTAAGCGTGTTCCTCTTGTATGGATCGATCGGAATGCGTGTCTTCCACCTTTTCTAATTGTCAGACACCTGGCAAGGCTTGTTTATGTAAATCACGAGATTTTCTGTCAGACCACGTTAGGTCAACCTAATACAATCGAACATCATTAGCATGACAGAGTGTGTTATCTTTTCAACGCAACGAAGACAATTGTTTCGACAAACTGTCTTCATTATTAGCTAAGCACTTAAATAAACTCATTATCGCCATCCTGGGCGTTAGCACCATTCCTGCACCAGACATAGCGAAACGTTTCATTGTCAACAAATACTCATAGATTATGTGATCCTGGTTGACTGATGAGGGTGAATATCATTATCTACGTATACACACCTACTACATAATGATGTATACATTTTCCATGATATATATGCTGTACAAGTTAGCAGATCTGTCGTGACTTGATTGGTTGGAACTTGGAGTATAATTACTCTCAAGGTTGGAAGTACATGTCTTTCAATATTAAAAAGTGGTGTAGCAACACATTTTACACAAGATTGGGTTGTCGGTGGGCGAGTGGTTAAACCACTTGCCTCTTACCACTGCGGTCGGGGTTCGAACCCCATTTAGGGTTCGATTAAATTTACCACGCTGTAAGTAAGAAGAGTGTCGTTCAGTTTGACTCTACCGAACAACGCAGGTTTTCCCCGGGTACTCCGGTTTCCTCCTGCATTAGGGAGTGTACATTTTTAATTTCCAGGGGGAGGCCGGAGGATTTCTAATGAAGCAAGGGATTTTTATTGGTGCCCCCCCCTACAAAAACTGGTATAAATTATCTGGCCCCCCCCCTAAGACTTCTTGTTTTTATTTCATGGCCCCCCCTGAAACCACTAACAAAATACGCACAGATGAAACACAGATACAGCAACACATAGATTTGCCAGCAGTTGCTACATGTATTAACTTATTCCATATTTATACTTACTTCAGAATTGAACCAGTGCACAAAGTTGTTGAATCATGGACACTCATAAAATCACAAATAAAGACTATTATAAGTTAAATTGGCTGACAGGATGTCTACTTACAACTGAGGGGTGACAGAATAGACTACTGGTCTGGCTACACTTTTTCTTGGATTTTTAGCCCATCACTGACATAAATAAATTAGCAAATAAATGAACAAGTAAATATATATATATATTACTTATTTATCACAGGTTTGGAAAAAATTGTGCAAAATTGCACCATGAGGAAACTTTTTTCCATGTGAACATATTCAAATTTTAGGATTAATTTGCAGTGGTTTGGTCACACAATCATTTATTATTAATTTAAACACTTCATAAATTACACATTTTAGAAACATTTTTAATTGCAGTGCAAATGGAAAACATGTTATTTAAGATTGAAATACATATTAAGACCCTTCCTATATTATAGTATTCATATTATCTCTACGCAAAATATAAAACACTTCTGGACTATATTTCAAGAGACTTTAGTAAACTGATGCGCTGAGGGGGGGGGGGGGCAGTACATGCATCACTTCAAAGGGTTGAATAATATTTTTATGAATGCATGGCTTGTTATGAATACATTCCTCACCCAGCACCTGTGAATAATTTTGTGTTTAATTCAAACTCACAAAAGCTATCATATAATACTTGAACCCTACCATGGTGATAGAATGAAAACATCTCTTCAAACTTTAATTTCAGAATTAAAATAATTCTACCAAGTGAATATTAAATATCACCTCACATTTTGAAAAGTAGGAACTGTTACAGAAGGTTTATGTTTAGTTGATTACATTATAAATAATGTCGTCGCAATCAGAAGTTAAAAAGAAACAAATTCCTGGCAGTTCATACATGGAGAAAATTAGCAAATTTATTGAAACCCATTACAATATTGGTGAGCTCTATATGGAATTTATTAGGGATTCATGTATACAAAATGGCTCAAAGTGTAGTTACTGTTCCACCACAGATTGGGTATCGCCATCTATGAACAAAATACCACATCCTATGCCAGATATGCACAACCCAGGTCATTATATGGATGTGTTTGAAACACCAAACACAAATCGAACTGTTGATGACTACTTACCACGTGCTAACTTAAAAAAGCTCTATGTTTCAAAACAATTAAATGATGAAGCTGCTATTTCTCGTTTTGCTGAGAAATATATTGTCAGTGTGAACAGTGTTAAAAACTACATTGAACATTTGAGAAATTTGGAGAGGATGAAAAACATTAGATCCAGACATCGGTTAGAGGTACAGAAGAAAAGAGAAAACAAGAATTATAATGACTATGACTGGTTGCAGTTATTCATAAGTGGAACTCTAGAAAAACTGAACGTAAAAGAGCTAGATAAATATCTAGACAAGCATAAATTGCCAAAATATAGAAAATTAAAAGGAGAAAAAGTAGACATAATATCAACGCACATACTTGGAACACCTGAATTTAGGTCAAGAAAAGTGACTGCAAATGAACTTCAAACTACAACCACAGACATCAGTGATACAAATAGTAGTGACTCTGAAAGTGAAAATGCTATAATAGGTGTTATAGACAGTGATGATTGTTTTTCTGATAACTCTGAAACTTCAAGCACGGCTGATATCTCAGACAGTGATTGTGATGAAACAAGTCCTACACAATTTCATGGGAAAGTTACCTTGAGAAGTGGCAGAGTCGCCGGTTAATTTTTGTTTCACTGAATACAAATATTGTGATTTAATAGGTTTGTGCACTGTTTTATCATCAATCCATGTTAAATGCTACTTCTGTAGGACATTGTGCACAGTCAAGTGTTGGGTTTTGCCTATATTTTATTTTATATACATATCTGGCACTTGTCCATCCTGACATTCAGGTTTAGGTTGGTTTTTTTGTGGCCCCCCCCCTAACAAATAGTGAAATTTTTGTTTAGCCCCCCCTAATTTTTCTTGAGAAAAATTGGTGCCCCCCCTGAAAATCCTCCGGCCCCCCTGGAAGTTAAAACTGTACACTCCCTTAACACTGAACCCATGAGGGATGGCCCTCACTGGACTTCTTGGGAGACAAGTGTTTATATGCTTAAAGAACTATCCAGTATAAATAAAGATTATTATTATTCAACAATTGTCGTGATTAAAGGGGTGTTTGGCCATGGCCTCAATGACATTCATATATTACATTTACTACCCATAAAAACAACCTGTGGTGAGAGTGAGTATTGCGTAAATGTTTGTCTACGACCATCGAGGTCTGACACCACAGATAAACGAAAGATACATTTGTCTTAACTTTCAGTATGATAGCAGAGGAACAGAAGCTCGTCTTGCTGGACGATAAGACGTGCATTCGTATACAGGTAAGCCAATATTAGACTTTAGAACATAACTGAGATTCTGTCTATGAACAGCGATGTAAAATGCATACAACAATTTCCAGTTACAGGGATATCAACTTATAAATGCATTCCTTTCAGATAAAAACAAAATTAATTTTTTAAGGACATAGTTGGCGCACTGCAACCAGACGTTATATAAAAAAGGACGGTTGCATAACCAAATTTAACATACAATCAAAAGACAGTCTCACATCGTCGCAAACCACGGCCTGTTTTACGGCGACGTTCTTAACGAGCCTCCCACTGGTTTTATTTCGAAATGTATTGGTAGATAGAATGGTGCTGGTACCAGTACCGGCACATGGATGAAAGTGGGCAGCACTGGAGGTACAGTAACACAGCTTTGACAGTCCAAGTCCCGGGGTCGAAGTCCAGCCGGAATGTAACTCCCCCCCCCCCCGGCATGCGCACTTGTTTCCCCGAGATTAGTATCAGAATACAATATGATATCGATTAATATGTGATACTTGGCCGGTAATATACGAAAGAGGTAAAATAACACGGTTTCTAGCATCGCGTAAGTCAACAGACAGCAAAATATTTATATTTCGCCGGGCTACAATAACAAACCCGTGTCCCGGGACCCGTATTAACTCACAGTTATTTCTTAGTTATTTCACCGCCTTTCATCAGTGACTTTACACTATGCTCTCATATATTAAATTTTTTGTATTATCGGTCAAGTATCTCAATAATATCGACACTTTATTGTATTCTGAAATATTGCTCGGGAAACAAGTGCCTATGGCCTCTCTACTCTCCCAGAGAACACTTTCGGGGTTTGATATCTTACTTCATCAGTGTACTGGGATTGCTGCTCGGCGTTCGCGTTCATCAAAGTGTTCCGGCGGGGGTTTCGTAAAATGGTAATGATGGCTTTATGTTATCGAAAACACTGGGAATAATCACGATTACAGCTTCGTACACAGGTTCTTTCTGATGGCGAGTCAAACTCTGAAGTTCCAATCAAAACCCAGGTATCTACGAACAGAATATGTACAGTATCGAAGGCACAATTTCATTCTTGGAGTGCTTATTTACACTTTCTGCGGTTTGCTGAGGAACTTCGAAGGAGTGACGTACGAGAGAGGCCCGGGAACATGGTTTAGGGTGTGTTGAGTTAAAAAATGATGACCGTCAATTAACGATAAAATAATGGTAACATCGTCAAATGATAATGAAATATTCATCAAAAAAATACAAAATAATAATAAACCCTCAATTATTTATAAAATAATTTAAAAAAATATATAATTGTATGAATTAATGATAAAATAATGATAACATCATCAAATAATGATTAATTATCTTCAAAATAAGGATAAAACCGTTGGTTGATTATCAACTTGACAAAATAATGATAACATGAAAAAATGATAAAATATTAATTAAATAACTTCAAAATAATGACAAAACCGTACACAACACATGATAACACCACTTGAAGAGACTCGATATCAGATAAATGTATTTCTTTTAAAAGCCGTAGTTGGCGCACTACAACTGGACACTATGAAAGGATGGTTACATAACCAAACGTAACATACAATCGAAAGCCATTGGCGTAATAGATATGCGTATACCCTTTTCAACGTGTAGAAAGTGTTCACTTCGCCATTCGACATATACTGCAATACTCTAAGAATACACCAGATCCGAAGAAATATTTTATTGATGGAATACTCTATGATTTTTACAGCAGATTGTGTACGTTAAACGGGACGCATACTCTTTGAATGTGTCGTAGACGGCTGTGGTATGACACGACAATACATTGTATAAATCAAATGAAAGTGTCACCATTAAGTTCCATAGATTTCATTCCTTAAACAGTGAAACAACCACGACGCTACTTTCCTCACCGCCTGGGTACACATGGTAAGTAGTAAGTATATGTATAATGATTGACATGCAACGAATAATCACATTCTGTGATCCTGGTTAACTGAGGATGAGTATCCCTATACTAATACAGATCTACTACATATCTAAGCATGCCTATTATATTATCCATGATATAAGTTGTGTACGTTAGCAGAACTGACGTGACTTTGGTTGGAAGTGCATGTCTTTTAGCCTTACAGTGGTGTACCTGCACGTTTTTACACATGTTTCAACAGTTGTCGTCATTAGAAGTGGTGTTTGGCTGTGTCTGCTGTATCATGATGAATGTATTGTAAACTACAGTTCTTGGTACACTGTGTGGGTACGTTACGTAACGTTTTTACGACCACAGAGGTCATTAATGTCACAGAATATGGAATATGCGGGATGTGGGGGGGGGGGGTTTAGGAGTACTGCCGCCCATCGTTATAGTAAAGCTTATAATGTACACACACTCTATGTAGAATAATAATAAGTTTTGGAACGTGGAAAAAATGGTGGTTTTTTGTATTATAGAATACCTATTTAAGAACATAGAGGCAACATAGAGGCCAGAACACTGAAAACAATTACAGCACCAGCAGAAAACACATACTCTAGCTTGTTTGATTTAGCATGTGAAAGCACTTCTAGCATATAATACATATATGTATATATAAAAGACAGCAAAACAAAGTACACCATACACTAGTCAGTTCTCAAGCAGAATGCCGACACGCTAACAAGTTCTTACTTAATAATACGTAACGTTTGCTTTCATTTTTTTGTGTGTACACACAGCCTTCAATGAACACACATAAGTTATGTACATAAAGCAGAATGTAAAGCCAACGACTACTGGTACACCCTACTATTACAGCCGACGATCCTTCTTGTGAAATGGTTCGTAGTTTAAATCCACAATGTAATATCAGACTCGTCTTCTTTCATTTTTATGTATGATAGCTCTCCAAGGTGATTGAGCACTCTACTTGGCGAAAGAAAAATGAAACTCTATGTATGTATGTATATATATATATATATATATATATATATATATATATATATATATATATATATATATATATATATATATATATATATATATATATATATATATATATATATATATACAGCGTGCGAAATTAACGCCGGTCCTTCGGCCCGAGACCAACAGATTTCCGTTCGGACCGACGGTTTTTCAGAATTACATCAACGTATCGGTCCTTACAATCTGATTAAAATCTGATGTTAGATAGGCTGGTTTTCCTGTATTTACCTTTATTCCATCGTTATTGCGTCTTTTACGTTAGTTTTTTATTTTCCTGGACGAACGCCTTTCCAACATCTGACACAGTATACTTGGATTTCACGTGTAAGTCTCGCCTTGCGAGCGAGCCAATCAGAGTGTTCGTTTCAATAATCGCCTGAGGTCAAATTGGAGGCATCGGAAACGCACAAACAAACAGCTTCCGTTGTAAACAACCCACCGATCGTGCACTAGCGGAGCCCAGATGCATATAACGACTAACGTGAACAGGAGATAAATACCAAGTAGTGGTAAGTAAGCTGCTTTCCATTTACCAATTTCTTTTTGAATAACTGTTTCCCGTATTTGTCATAGAGAGTTTTGAGGCATGGGCCAGACAGCGCGCCTAATGAACTGCAGACCGGCCGTGTCTCCGTTCCTTGCCTCATCACGGCCCGGGGTATCACGGTCTCATGCTTAACAATGAACGTCACGGCAAACGGAGACGTAGCCTGCATCGACTAGTCGGTGCGCTGTGTCTTTAGCCAAGATTTGTTACGTTTCACTCATCTATTTCCAGATTATATTTGGGCCAATACTAAGTTATTGACAAGCTACACACCCTATGCCAGTTGAAATTTGCATGTTTTTTTTATGACATTGAAAGATTACAAAATCGCTTCTATATTGATATGACATATTTTGTGAATATGTCAAAAGAACCACCGTGAATTTACGCTATTGTTATCTCGTAAATGAAGACCAAATCGCTTAGGAAACAAAGATATTTTAACAAGATAAGAAATCGACCTCCATTACTGATAGGTTTTGTACACATCAACAGTGATTACAAATGCTAGCGAAAACGGTAATTAATAATGGTTAGTTAATGTGGTGCCATAAAACATTGACAAGTTGATCACATTACAGTGATTATGATAATGTGTTACCATATTGAATGATTATCAGTTCATCTTCAATTTCCAAACTATATCGACTTGTTGCAACAAGTGAGGAAATGTTTTGGCAACAGGGAACTATTATTGTGGGAACAAAATAATACTACACACAACGCTACTGTTACTCAGTATTTACTGTACCATATTTGAAGTATAAATAGTATTATTAGTACTGGTAAACTGTACACTACCTTATCATTGTATTTGAAATAATTTCATTTCTTTTGACAGAAAACCTGCGTCTTACTGTATTATATAGAATGTTTTCAACTCCACCCAAGAAAGCCCCGGACCCACTGAATACATGTGTGGTATGTGGGTTTGACTTTGAAGATTACTTTGTCAACAAACAAGGAAAAGAAGTGAAGGGTAATCGAAGGAAAAAGAAATTAAAGGACGATGAGTTGATGACTTTGTCAACATGTGTGGCTGCAAGCCACTATAACGTACATGTGCATGATTTATTTTATCATCTATTTTGTGACCATACATTTTCCTGTCCTGTTTTATTGTAAAAAAAATTAAAGTTGCTGTTAACTAAAGAAGGTAGTGGAGATGTCATAATTGGTTAATTCCATAAAAAAATATACACAAGGCCGAGGTATCTGTTTGAAAATTTATTGTGTATTTTTTAAAAAAATGGATGGAACATGGTACACAAAGTAAATAGTTTGCATCTTTTGTAAAAGAAATAAAATTAGTCAAAAATACATGTTCTGTCTTATAAATATGTTGGATTCAAGGAAAAGTTGGTATGGTGGGTCAAGCATGTACAATGTAATTGGATTCAGTAGTACATGTATTATAGTCTTCTAGGTGAACAGATACTGAAGATATCATAAATGAGACAGGTACAGGTGTGACAGCAGGAATTAATCCTCACAGCTACTACTACAGCTTTCCAAGGAATCAACAACAGCATCTGACTCCAGACTACCTGACTCACTTGTGGCATCATCACTATCAGTTTAAGCAGCATAATGAATAAGATGGTTCTCAATATAATTTGACGTTGACAGACACTTACCACATTTACAATTGTTTTGGCACACATCACAACAATCGTGTTGTCCAGACTTACTTTTTATATTTTCAATATCTTTGTCTGAAGCAAAATTTTCAAATAATTTGAGTCTTCTGCATACAGAATCATTGACTATATACTTTTTTTCAATTCTGGGCAACAATCACGCAACATTCTCCCATGATAGAGTAGAACAGAATGTGAAGATTTATTGTCTCTCCCAACCCTGCCAGCCTCTTATATGTAGCTTTTAATATCCAATGAAGGTCCATAGTGTATGACATGATGCATGTCCTTCATGTCAACACCCATCCCGAGGACTGTTGTGCAGAAAATTACACGAAACACTGATTCGGAATCTTTGGTTATTTCTGACAAATGTGAACTTGTGTATCCGTCTCACTATGATACATTCCAATGAACTGATCTGATTGTGGGTATTCCTCCCTAAAATAATGATATAATTTGGCTGTTGCATCAATTGAGGAATAATAAATGACAGTTCGTGGAAATACAGCACCATCTTCTCGCAGTTTATCTACCATCCAAAAGAAAACCGAGGGTATGTCACTTGGAATTTTGATAACAGCATATCTAACATTGTCTTTATTTGGACAGACATTAATTACTTTGTAACCTTCGACCATTAAACTCTCCTTGATCTTGTATTGTAAGCGTTTAGAAGCAGTGGCAGTAAGTGCTAGTACTCGGACATCGGGGAAAAATGAATGTAGTTCCCCAACATGTGAGAAGTATTCACGGAATGCTCCTTCTTGAACTCTTTGGCTGTTTTTTTTTTACCGACATCTGCTTTTTCACCCCTGAAAAATGATAATAAATTTAATAAAATACAATAATCGATGTGGATAAAGGTTAAAAAAATGACATCTGCATAATAGTGCTAGTTTTTCAGTCAGTAAATATAAAAAATTGTAACATGTTATTTTTTTATTTATTTCATTTAGAAAACCTACAACAATCATGAAATACTTTGACTTTCAACTTTTTAAACTTCCTTTAAATTAATTACTTTTAAAGCATCCTAAACTGTGTAGCATTTCTGTTCAACAACATGTAATGTGGGTAGTTGGTTCGTTACATGCTAAAGTTTTCTATGGGCGGTGGATCATCTCTTCCAAATTTCAACTCATCCCACTCAACTTGCCCAAACTCTCTGCAATATAATTGTGCATATTATGTGACATCGTCGATGGTAATACATTTTGGAAGGTCAAAAATCATGCAAAACCACCACCTTTTGCTACAATATGCTGGCACATTTGAACATTGTTTCAATTTTATTTTGCTGTTTGAGGTAATCCTCTGGTTAGCCATAGAGGTACGTTGGTAACACGTTGCCATCAACAAACTCACTGGCTAGTCCTGCAGACTGTCCCCTTTCCGTCAACATTGATATCTAAAAAAAATCAACATTCAGTGACTTTAAAATTGACATAGTGTACAGTGTGTCTTAATCAAGCACCAGAAGTTGAACCGGTAACAGTCCTATTACAAATAGGTCAAGAAAATAATACTAATTAATTGTCTTCGAGAGAGAAAGCTTACCTGGTCCTTCATAAGGGATACAAGAGGTGAAACCACCAATACAGTTCCCAGACTTGCCAACATATGTGGGTACATATGGTAAATCAAAGATTTTCCATTTCATGTTGGAAGGATTACGAGGACATCATTCCCTGAAAGGAGGAATTGTAATGCCTCCTTTTGTGAAGACTTCATATCCTCCACTGCTACTCCAAATTGTTGAGAAACCTGTGAAGAATGGAAATGAGACAGTAAGACACAGTATACATAAGGTAGAGCACAGTCTTGCTAACGTGGCTAAAGTAATACCTGAACTATGACAGATGGAATTAGATAATCGTTTGGGGTTTTAAAAAAAAGAAAAAAGTAGTATTTCATATTTGGTGACACGATCACTAAAGGTGATCGCAATATTTTTTATTTGCTTTTAAATGTTGTGTCTATTTTGGCATTCCTTTATGAACGTCATTTTCGGCCAGATACATACTAGGCTTTATATGCATAAATCAAATTTAATAACAGAATTCTTTTAACATAAGTTGACAATTGATAGTTTCAACAATCATGCGTAAGAATTAAAAATGTCAAGTTGACCATGGAAGTAATGATTTGACCGAACCATGGAAGTAGAACTACTTCCATGACCGAACACTAGCTAGGTAGCGGTAGTTGGTTTGTTATTGTGGAAGTTACTTGTGTTTGCCTTCGTACTACTACTAGTACAAGATTTTACATGCCGTTAACTTACAATTCTGAATAGCTTCTAACTTGTAGATATTCGATACAAGAGGAATTAATAATGAATGAAAAATGACCATTAACTTACGTCAATTATACACTCCGACTCTTCGTTTGTTTGCTGAGAAACGTTAACATCGTCTGCGTCCGACGCTGTCGCCATTTTCATAATGTGATGAACGTGCGCATGCGTACAATGTCGGCAGCCTCGCTCAAAATTGCCTAAGAGAGAACATTTCTGATTGGGTGAGCTCTGCGCTCGCAAGGCGAGACTTACACGTGAAATCCAAGTATACTGTGTCAGATGTTGGAAAGGCGTTCGTCCAGGAAAATAAAAAACTAACGTAAAAGACGCAATAACGATGGAATAAAGGTAAATACAGGAAAACCAGCCTATCTAACATCAGATTTTAATCAGATTGCGGTCCTTATGACCGATTGAAATTTGGAGTAAATAATAACATTTATTCAAAGATATATCCAATTTCACCTACATGAATCTGATCTTGTGTTACCTATTTTACTCTCGACATCTCGTTCAAGTCAAGCGGCACAGAGCTAGCTCGCTACGTGTTGTTGCCAATGTTGATATCATGACTACACTACATGACGTAGCATGCAGCGTCTAATCATCTGCGTCTTAGACTAGACATTCAGACCCATGATATCGTACTCATTTAATCATTGTTGTAAAGTTTACTGCTCGAAGTGTATGAAACTTTTAACGTGTTTGAGACAGTTCCACGTTGAATTTATAAAGTATGTGGCGATATTTAGAAGGCGGCAATGAGCTTCCGAAGAAAAAGACGAAACATACACTGTTTTTTAAAGGCTGGTATAGCCGGTAAATGTTATTGGGTTTCCCGATCAATTTACCGGAGTTCCCCATGTCTGTTGCCGCGATCGAAAATGGCGTTTTAACTGATAAAGAAGGCAGGTACACTTCGTAAGATATCTCCAGTACGATAGTTTTTTTTTGTAAAAACAGTAAAAAAAATGCGTAGTCTGATTGCTTTCAATTTGATGCATATGATAATGTACGTCTTGTCATGTTGTAATCAACGTGTAGACTTAGAAATGTTGCATTTTTGTTGCCATTGTTGTATCTGGAAAATTACTGCATCATGCCAAACACGGGTACATAGTGGATGACACATTATAGTACAGTTACCATATCACGTTCCCACGTCAAAAAACTCGCACTTTAAGACATGTTTAGCCATTCTCTTCATCATGGTCAGATTTCTTACACAAACAGTCAGAGACGATACTCAATACACCACGGTAGGGTATACGGGTAGGGCTTTATGGGGGCTTCATTACATATGTAAAGACCGAAGGAAGACGAAACCGCCCCGTGTCACTGAGTGGATGGAAATTGAAATAAAGCAAATACACAGTTTTCAAGAGGGATAGTTACGCGATAAAACTTTCTGCTATGATGTGAATGTGTGGGTCTACGTTCGATAAGAGTTGGAAAGCTACATCAGCTGTTGCCACAGACGATGAATCTGACTTTGGATTATGTGATTCAGAATTTAGTGAATCGTACAGAGAGGAAGGAGAGGACTGTGATCTCTTAGAGATTGCAGATAATGTAGATTTATTGATTCATTCACCCATATTATCTACAATCTATGGATCTGTATTTCTATGGTGGAATGAATACATTCAGTCTCAGACCACTATAGTCTATAAGAACAGAATGAATATGCAGTCTCTAGCTGGGTTCATAGTTACAAATGAAAATCTCTACTCACAGAGTCAAAAATTACTTGGTTGGGAATCCAAAATTTACTTTTGACTCTGTGAGTGGAAATTTTATGAAATAATAGTGGATAGTGAACAATTCGTTGTACTCTCTTTTACTTTTATATCTAAAGATATGCTGTATCATATTAAAGTTCAAAATCATTTAGTCTGTAAATGGGGGAGGGGTGTAGATACAGGTAGTGAACATGGACTGCATTGAGTATGGACCAGCAGTTTTCCTTAAGGACCAGCAGCATTTGCTACATGTCGGTCCTTATGACCAGTAGTCATTTCCCCTTAAGTTCACACACTGTATATATATATATATCATATCATATATATAATTCCTTTTTCCTCGAACACACACAGGTAATCCCAGTCAAGTTAAATACAATCTTGAAGACGCAATGACAGCTACGCCACTTCCTCCTCGTACCCGGTCTAAAGAGAGGATTACACCCTCCGAAATGTCGTCCCAACCTCCCGATGGTGGCTGGGGGTGGTTTATTGTTCTTGGTACCTTCTTGTCAACGGTTATCACAGCTGGCACACCATTTGCATTCGGTGTATTTTATGTAGCTTTCCTTGATGCCTTCAACAAATCAAAGTCTGAAACAGGTGAGGAACCGCAGCAACTTATCACAGATTCGTTAGAAATGTAAACACTCCAGCAGTAAAGGAAAAAACAAATATGTCAACTCTTACAAAATAATACAATACATGAACAAAGTAGCAAACAAATTCTTCTGACCAGACGTTTATTGAAATAAATTCTTCGCATGTACAAATACTCCTTCTATTTTAAACCCCAATAGGGTTGAAATCTTGGTCAGTGTCAAGTACTCAAAGGTATGCCCATTTAATAGCTGCTGATCAAACCTCCACCTTGGCTGGTGAGAATCAACATGATTAAGATTTGAACAGTCATCTCCTAATTAAACTCACATCAACTAGCAATAGCACAGTCAAGGTCTTGACCAAAAGATAAAATCAAAGCTTACATAATTTAACATATCTCTAACATGTCCAGATAAAATTTAAGTTTGCACAACTTTCTTGGAGATCTGGCTATATATCTAGATTTAATATCATAAATAGGCAAAGCCCGTAAGCTCCGGCGCACAAGGTAGATTTATTTGTGACAGCGCCCTCTGCGTGGAGAATGCGCATAGTATATAGGACGCGCATGCAAAGTCACTGTGCTGTAATGCATCCTTGGGTAAATCCACCAAAATACCCGCATGAATACTAATCATTCAGCCGCTATGCGGCCGCTGCTCGAGTAATTACGTTGATCTTGTGCAAAATGTAACCGCTTCTTCCTCTTGGCAAAAGAAAGATGTGTACCAAATTTCATTTGAATTGATCAAGTGGTGTTTGAGAAAACGATGACACAGACAGACAGACAGACAGACATACATACATACATACATACATACATACATACATACATACATACACACACACACACACTCACACACACACACACATACATACATACATACATACATACATACATACATATATACATACATACATACATACATACATACATACATACATACATACATACAGAAACCTCTTCCCAATATAACCTTCCCTTACGGAAGTTAAAGAAAAGTAAGGCTTGTATGCTGTCTGTCCAAAGCAGCTAGGAGTTGCAAGATATGCTGGCAAGATTGTGCATTCAAATAAAGGAAGAAATTCAATTCTTGTATACAGCAGTGGTACAATGAAAACATAAGTAATTGGGTTTTTGATGGGAGAAGAAGTTCTAAATGTAACTGAATGTAGGTTGGTCAGTCATCAATGATTTCTATGCCGACCCAAGAAAAGGTAGAAAAAAGTTATTTATAATAAATGCAAGAGATGTGCTATGTTATAATAACTTACTGACTGGCCATACTCGACATTATCCGAGTCACTAATACTGTTACGCAACAAATACCCCCCCCCCCCCACTTTCAGGCTCTTAAAATGTTAGCAACGAAAAAAACAGCCCTTGAGGTAATAGTTATTTTGAATTCATGTCTTCCCAAAGGACACTAGCGCAACAAGTTTTTGTTCCAACCACGCCGAAATATGTGTGTTTACACCTGAACTTAGAAACTATCTTTCAAAGTTACATGCTAATTGTCTGTTACACCGCCCTCTATACTGGCTGCGATTAGACATGCACAAAGGCACCACAATGTCAATGAGATAACTAATGACATGATGAATTATCTTAAAGTTTGCTCTCGAAGCACCATTTGAATAGACACTGGAATTAGACAATTGCCTGTGTCAAACCTTTGATTGTATATATTCAGAAAAAAGATATTGAGGCAAATACGCATCACCGCCGGTCGCCTGTCTCCCAATTAGACATGCAAATGAATAGACATTACATTGAGGCAAAGCTTGAAAAACCTTCATTTTTTTTTACCAGGAAGGCGTGTTCAAGTCATATGATAGGTATACAAGAGTGTTCTAGTATGTTTCCAAACATGTTGAGGAGCCAACCCTTTTACGTTTTTACTCCTCAGAGTTTTCGATCGGTAACCCTGTTTTTGTTTTGTCACGTTCTGGGATGCCTTGATGTAACGTTTCGTTGTCTAAGTGGTGCAGTTGTAGGTAGATCGGCAGAACGTAAACGATTCTCCACTCTAACTATCTTTCTAGGGTACCAGCATCTACGAGGTTGTCTAATAAGTTAGGAATTAGCTACACAGGTATCGTTACTCACCTTGTACGCTTGTACACTCAGGCAGAGAGGGACACCACAAACCAATAGTTACATGTGAATCAAAATCTAATATGGGAATAGGAATCCAGAATCCGGAATAACTTTGTTCACAGTTCCATTCTCACGTGTAGTCTGAATGACGTCATTTGTTCTAAATATAACTTTGTTATGAAAGACGCTCTTTCACCTAGATTCATTGTTGTCAAAGACACGGTGAACTTTCCACCAGAATATTTCAGATTGAGATTTAAGGTCATGCCATATCTAAATTGTCCACGTGTAAGTCAAGTGTTGATCACGCTATTGGAAAATTAGATATTTATCTTAATTCAATAATCAACACGTTATCTCGTTTACAAGAACTAATCTATGTTGTTCAATCAAAACACTTGAAAAATGTTAACGACTAGAAATAAATGTAATTAATACACGATAAGTAGATAAAACAACATATTAGTATACCACGCTATTGTTAGCTCCTGTTTGTAAGTAAGTAGCACAAAAGTAAATTATACGTCAATTTTGTTAGAATATGTCAAAATTCCAAATATGACTTTTCTGGATCGTAACACTTTTGCATGTTAGTCAACCCCCCCCCCTCCCCCGCCCTCCAGTCGTCTACAAAATGAATGAAAATTTAACCTTTGCCATAATTAAATTGTGATTGACCACATTCAATTGTGAATATGTGTACATTGTACAGACTCCTTTCTGAAACTCGAAAACATACTATTTATTGCAGGACTTGGTATTGGTCTAGCACATGTTGCTTCAATGGAAATAGTTGGAAAATATTTCAAACGTAGACTTCCTATTGCTATGGGAATAGCTCTAACAGGTGGAGGACTTGGTCAGTTTGTACTTTCTACAACCTCACAAGCTGTTATTGACTTCTACGGATGGAGAGGAACACTGCTGATCTTTTCAGCATTTACACTTCACATGTGCGTTGCAGGTGCTCTTTTCCGACCACTCCCAGCTAAACCAGATTCTAGACAGTTTCACAATGAACCAAACACGAACGTGTCGAGCATGGAGAACAAACGAACATATGCTATTATAGAAGATGATGACGTTAGAAATGAAATGTTAAACACAGAAACCAAAGAGGACTCACAACGAGAATGTATGGACCCAGAGAATAATGTTATTAGATATACAAGAGTTGATGACAACGCAAAAAATACTGGGACACCTGACTCTCAGTTGAGATGTTGCAATGGTCTTAAATCATTCGTTACGTCATTGTATGACGTTACTCTGTTTAAAGAACCAGTGTTCATCATAATAATCATAGTTAATGTTTTAACTACATATGCGATAAATACTGTATTGCTACATCTGGTAAGTACAGTACAGCCACTGTTCTTTACGTTTGGAAATTTGACTTAGCACAATACAATACACTACAATAATTAACTTGTATACAAAACAATATAACATATTGTATTGCAATACCATATCATACAATAATATGTAGTGCAGTGCAGTGCAGTACAATGCAATGTAATTAACTATAATACTAAATAATACAACACATAGCATTGGAATATAATACCATACAATGCAATACATTACAATACAATTATATATATTTAGCTACAATAATACAAAGCAATACAACAAACTGCATTTCAATACAATACAATACTATACTATACAGTACAATACGATACGATACGATACGATACAAATCAATACATAATACAAAACAATACAACACATTGCATTGCAATACAATATCATACAATATAGTATTATGCAGTGCAGTACAATACAATACAATACAATACAATGTAATTAACTATAATACTAAACAATGCAACATATTGCATAGCAATACAATACGTACAATACAATACCATGCAGTGCAGTGTAATACAATGCAATACAATGCAATACAATGTAATACAATGCAATACAATGCAATACAATACAATACAATACAATACAATACAATACAATACAATACAATACAATACAATACAATACAATACAATACAATACAATAGAGTCATTCCCTGGGCCACTTACTTCGGAACATGGATTTTAACTATACATATATTTTCTAAGTCAAACTAGAAGCGAAGAAAACGCTTATGAAAGAGATTACATGCACACCTACGAGAACCGTTATTCAAGCACTATTCAACTTAGGATAATTAGAATGTCATTATTTAATAGAAAGCTCGAAAGATGCGGGATGAAGTTTTCTAGGACACATCTAGTGGTTCGTGCATAGAGCTGACGGTCACACCATTATTTGATGTAGTGAAAGCAGAACAATAACTCTTACTATTTATTTTTTAAGGTAAGGCGAGGTATAGATTATGGAATGACACCAACACAAGCCTCGTTTCTTACAGCGGTGGTGGGAATTGGACAGATTGTTGGTCGTCCTGTTATTGGAATTATAGGAAATCTGCCTAAAATGAAACCTAGTCTTCTCTGGAGTACATGCTTGGCAATATGTTCTGTGTTATGCATCGCTAGTATTTACTGGAGGTCATTTACAGGTAAGGGTTTTATGAGATTTGGTAGCTTCATTCGAGTACATTAAACACAAGTCTATGCTGTACAAGTTTGGGGAGGGAGGGAGAGAGAGAGAGAGAAAGAGAGAGAGAGAGAGAGAGAGAGAGAGAGAGAGAGAGAGAGGGGGGGAGGGAGGGAGGGAGGGAGGAGAGAGGGTAGTGTGTGTATGTGTGTTTCTACTGGAATGTTAAAGAGAACCGAATTGATGCCTAAATTAGCACATATCCAATAAACGCACTCCAGACAGAATTTCTCAAGTCGCACCAGATACATGTCAAAATGTAGAGCTGCCTTGATCAACTGCTTCTTCTTCTTCTTTTTTTTCCAAAATGAGCATGCACCAGGTAAGTAAGAGCACGTGGATATAAAATTCACCACAATGATGTGAAACTATAGACGCATTCATGACATACAAGTTTGGTAGTAAAATATCCCGTAAATCTAAAATACTTGTACATGTGAAATCTCATGTAGGGAGTTCTGAAATAACATGTTTTGATAATTTATCCTCGCTATATACACTCTTGCAGGTCAATTGATAATGATGTCTATATTCGGTGCATGTATGGGTGGCTTTATGGTTATTGTACCTGTCGTTATTGCTGTTTTCCTGGGACGTGACAGAATGGGAGCAGGACTTTCAGTATACTTCCAAAGCGTAGGATGTACTGCATTGATTACTGGACCGATTTCCGGTAAGGAGAATACTCTACTTTTTGTATGTAACCCCATGAAATCCAATTTTGTTATCGATAATTTCGGAGGTGGACAGATAGATATCACAGCCATGCTCCATAGTTGCTATACTCACGAATCGTAGTTGGTTAATCAACTTGCTGATTTTAAAAGTTTAGAAAAAAATAATGCCTTGAGTTCCGGGCTCATACCGCCCACAGAGCTTTGGGTACGGAAAAGTCGTACATGAGTGTTATATATCATAAATTTATCATTATATTTATATTATATTATATATTATATCATATCATATCATATTATATTATATTATATTATATTATATTATATTATATTATATTATATTATATTATATCATATATAATATAATCATAATCATGACATCACATCACATCACATCACATCACATCGCATCACACGCATCGCATCACATCACATCACATCACATCACATCACATCACAACACAACAGACGACATCATATCACATCACATCACATCACACGACATCATATCACATCACATCACATCACACGCATCGCATCGTATCACATCACATCACAGCAGACATCATATCACATCACATCACACATCACATCACATCACATCACATCAAATCGCAACACATCACATCACATTACATCACATCACGTCACGTCACACCACATCATAAATATGATACCTACATTTTTCCCTGACAAAGTATGGCACCACATATATGGTAGATTATAATGCTATAATACTCCTTACAAATAAATTGTTATCATTTAAATCACAGGTTTCCTACGTGATCACTATGGCACGTACTACCAGGCTTTCTGGATAGCTGGGTGCTCTATTGGCGTCGCTGCAGGACTTGTTTTATCTTTAATTCCAGTCCATAAATTCGTTAACAGGCGACGCAATAAGATGAGGCAAACACTGCATGTCAACAACGAATCTCAACCGACCAATGATGACTTTGTGAAGGGTGTTCAGCAAACGTCTAACGTATAACTCTTGCATGCTTGAACTAAAATGTTAATAGTTTAATTTATAAGTTAAATACGCGTATTAAGTAATTTTATACCGGAAAATGCGTATACTAAAATGTTACAAATTCTATGTTCCAAACTTTGCTAATAAAAACTGGAATTTTCTAGACTTCAAACGTGAATATTTTCAACAGCAATTGAAGAGACACATTTGATCTGTCGGTTGGTTGGTTGGTTGTTTGGTTGGTTGGTTGGTTGGTTGGTTGGATGTTTGCTTGCTTGCTTGATTTGTTGGTTGGTTGATTGATTGATACATACATACACACATACATACATACATACATACATACATACATACATACATACATATATATACATACATACATACATACATCCATCCATGCATGCATGCATACATACATACATACATACATACATACACACACATACATACATACATACATACATACACACATACATACATACATACATACATACACACACACATAGAAATGCAAAAGGAACGAGTGAGACAGAATAAATAGATGCAATCCGACGTTTCGAAAAAAATTCTTTTTCAAGGTATGCAATACATACATACATACATACATACATACATACATACATACACCTCACATTATCAGTCCATAAAAATAATCACAGTGGAAATGTGCTATCAATTCTTTTGAAATGAGACAATGAGGTATTTGATATGTGATAGCATGAAAACAAATATATATATGCATAAAATAGGGGTTGTAAACAACAGGGACATTACTGAATTGTATTACATGTATATAGTACGTCGTGTACACTCTAAGTATTTATTGTCGAATCAGCTATTGTACTGGCAGATCCCGTGCGTCCCCAACAAACTGCCAACTTTAGGGGAGAGGCTAATGAAATATTCGCTCACAACAATTGTCATATGATAAGACGACAGTCACCACTTGAAGGGATATCAGGTAGATGCATTCGATTTCGATAAACACGTGTACGTAGTTGGCACACTACAACTGGACACCATGACAGGACGGTTTTATATAACCAAATTTACCATACAATAGACCACCATTGGCATGACAGAGTATCTTTTCCACACAACGTACAGTAAGTGTGCACGTTGATATTGGATATGACTCAGCATATACTGAAACATCACTGTACCAGATCAGGCGAAACGTTTATTAATGAAAATACTCATCGATTTAGTAAACTGTGTACGTTAAACGGTACAGTACTCTGAATGTGTCATCGGCGGCTTTGCCATGTGAAACGACAAAACATTGAATAAATGAAAAATGACATCATTAAGCTCGATACATTTTCTTAATAGTAACACAAGATTACACTACTGAACCTGTGTATCCTATGTCACTACATATCTATCGTTTATATATCATCCATGATATAAGCTGTATAAATTAGCATAACCTAACGTGACTTCGGCTGGAAGCATTAATCAGTGGTGTAGCAACACATGTGTACACAAGGTTCAACAGTTGCCTTGATAATAAAAGCGCCAACTGTTGAGAGCAAACTTTAATCTTCTGCTATGACTATATATTCTAGGCATATTTGCATATAACGTTTGAAGATGTTTGACCAAGCCTACTCATCTTCAGTGTTATAAATGTATTTCATTTATATGTCACTTTTGCTATGGGCGTGGTTTGTTGCTAGGCATATATCTGCGTACCTTTTTGGAATGTTTATTCACTTGCCTTTCGTTAATTGTTGTTATATTGTCATAACATGTCATCGTTAACCTGTTGCTATGGGCGTGGTCTTGTTACATGTAAGAACATTTGAATATTTTTTTAATGTTTCTTTTTTCAATTGCCTGCCCATCCCTGTTATATTTTCATTAAACCCTATTATTTGACTGTTTCTTAGAGCGTGGTCATGGTTGCTATGGCCACTTATAGAAGATTTTTATGACACACTCGCAATTTGAATCATTGCCAATTTCCTCCCAGTGGTTTGAGAGGTAATGTTCAAAAATCGCTTGCATCATCCATAAGACAGACAGACGGAGATTAGAGAATGTTGCCAACGTTAAAGAGGGTCAATTCAAGTGCCACTCACGTGCACTTGTTACATTATGTTAAGTACCCCATACAAAATTTAATGATTTTATGACATTAATAAAACAATAATATTTCTGTACAATCCTATATGTGGCTAAATATTCATGAGAGAAATCTGATCTAAAACATCACGTTTGTCATCCTAATTTGCATATCTCTCATGGGATCATAATTCAATTAATGTCCCTTGATCTCTACATTCCCAGGAATATCCCTGCGAAACTTCAGTCGAATCAGCACAGAACGTTTGGCATTAAAGATATTTGACCAACAAGTTCACAGGTTTCCTACGTGACCACTTTGGCACATACTACCAGGCTTTCTGGATAGCTGGATGTTTTATTGGCGTCTCTGCAGGACTTCTTTTATGTTACTTCCGGTCCATAAATTGGTTAACAAGCGACGCAATAAGATGAGACAAACACTGCATGTCAACAACGAATCTCAACCGACCAATGATGACTTTATGAAGGGTGTTCAGCAAACATCTAACGTATAACTCTTGCATGCTTGCCGGCTAAAATGTAGTCTGAAAACATCATTACCGCCAGAATTGCACTTGATTAGCCAACAATCTAAGAGAGAAATAACCACAACTTCATTAAACTCGTCAAAATGTGTTACTAAGAAAATACCATCATACCTTTCTGAACTTATCACAACTATAATGATACCGTTCATCAATAAAACACAAGGACAACATTCCATATTCCGATCCTTCAGATACAGAGCATCCATCGTTGCAAATAGTCTATCAATCTAATGACGTCTGCATTCTCCCATGCCCCTCGATGTTCAATATCTAAACAATAATGCACGCCCTCCCAGCCCATAATGGACGAAAGCAAACTTTGAACGACATAATGGGCGAGGCGACAGCCGAGCCCATTATGGAGTGCAAAGTTTGCTTGAATCCATTATGGACTGGGAGGGCGTACATTATTGTTATTATTTTATAGTTTTGCCAATACCAGTGAATTTGTAGACCGAGAAACGCAAAACAAAGTATAATATACACAGCGCTGAACATCGTCTGCCATGTTCGGCCCAGAAGCTGAATACTAATCATAGCGACACACGTACGTACACGTACACACACATATACACTTCAATGAACTGCTGTGAACACAAATTTCTTTCATTTTAATTTCAATCTTTTAAAAAAAAATTCTTATGGTGTTTACCCCATAATTTCCCTGTTCTTAAATACCCACACCTTTATTGCCTTACGGACATAAGCTTGTATTGTTATGCTCGTTCCGGGGCTGCGATGCCCAATAATGGAGTACATTTATCAATAATAATGTACAGCGATGACGTCACAAAATTCACTGGAATTGGTAATGCTATAATATAATATTGCATAATGTTTTGTATCTGTCACATGTAAAGATAAATAAATAACTAAATAACTATATAACTAAATAAATAATGAATGCATGCTTGATGTAAAATATTATTAGTATTTTTAATTATAAAATTAATTTGGTTAATTAATTGATTTAATTCTGATTATTATGCATGTATGTGATATCAAACAGTTATTTACAGGTAGGTATAAACAGAAATGGATGAAAAGGAAATATCTAAATAATATGGTAGTTCTATGGGGTTTTTTCTGTGTTTACTTTTTTGCTGTCTACCAGGTAGATATTGAGGAAATTCAATGTCTGCAAACAAAGTATTTAATTTATGAATCCAAATCTAAAGTCATGCTTACTAATGTTACAAATCGCTCAAGGCCACACTACACGAATAGTCCAATATTTACCCTTTACCCAACCTTTACCCTACCTGTGACCCACCTAACCACCATCTCTGTCCAGGTGTAGTACGAGATGCAGTACCACTTTTGACTACCTACAACCCCCAGGGGAGAGATCACCGGGGGTAAATTAAGTCAAAGGTGGAACTTCGTCTCATACTCACCACATTTACACATTATCTGCTCAAGATTTACACCGGTGGAAAGACATGGTTAGATATGACTTTTCATATAGTGCCAGGCAACACTTTATAAGTTCTATATAGTATACAAACAGAACATCATAAATATAGTAGTTTCGTCATAGCATGCCCTCATGGTGTTTGCTCTTACGTAACAGACAGGGTATTATTTTGATGGAACAGTCAACATTGAAACAATGATGAAATCATGTATTTGAACAGTATAGATACAAGTCTTACACAGTGTCATTCTGTCTTGGCTGGACATACTTCAACATCAGTTGCATGCTTCTTTCTATAAAGTCGGAATCATCGACCGTTTTAAAGCTAAAGGGGACTCGTGTAGATATCTTCTCACTATAATGCAGTTCAGTTCATCTAGAGATTTAAGGTAGGAATCTTGTCAGTTACTGTAGTGTGTTTACATTTGGTTTGATGAGAGGTTGAAGTTCAATATCAAACTCGCTTGAAGTGCATCATCCACAAGACGGATAGTCACACTTGACCATGAACCTTTGGCTCACCCTGTCTTAGAACTTTAATTAATAGAGAATGTTTCCAAGCAACCTCAAGGAGGGATAACTAACATAACAAGGACTAACATTCACTTGTTACATTATTCAAGTACTCCATACATTTTAGAACGATTTAATTATATCAATAAAACAATGAAATATCTATACAAACCTATATAACTCGATAAATATTCATGAGGGAAACCTGAACCAAAACATCACGATTTTAGCCCTAATTTCCATATCACTCATGTGGTCATCATGTAATTAATATCTCATGATATGAACATTTCCAGAAATATCTTTGCGAAATCTCAGCCAAATCAGCCAAGTACTTTTGGAATTATAGATTTTTGACCAAAAAAAGTCACATGTATGTTCCTCATTTGCATATCTCTGATTTAGATAAATCTGACCCATAGCTTTTGAGTTTAAGTTTTTCCCCCAAAATGACATTTCTTGACCCAATCGCAAACCTGTGATGCGATCATTTGGCTATATGAACAACTTCCCAACTAGACTCCACAAGTAATGACCCAATCAAATACCAAATCAATCGGTCAGGCAGTTGTTGAGTTTAAGTCGTTCACACCCACCCACCCCTCCACCTCTCCCCTACCCCCCCCCCCACACACATACTTGCATACACATACATATACATGTACACATCGCGCTATAAGCACTTACTGAAACTTAAAGTTCAGTTGTGCTAAAACGTGGTGTTTGGCAATGGTCTCGTCTCATTTACACACAGACATGTATCATACGATATGCTGAATCATGATGATTGTATAGAGTAATCTCTGACCTTTGGTCTCTGCCACTTACGTAACATGGTTACGATGTTAGATGTAGCGATGATGAGTCTAAAATTGGGCCCACTTTACTCTATTTTTGTTTGTTTGTCTGGACCTGGCAGGAGACGTGACATCACATCACAAATCGTCGGCTAGTTCCCCTCAATATTCATCCTCAGCAGACCACTTAGGGGTGGACCATTTGACATCCTGGGGGAGGGGGGGGGACTTGGAAGATTTAGGGGGGAAAAGATGCCAAATGGAGTTGCTTTAAAAAATGTTTGGCAAGGGAAACGATGCACAAGTTCAAGTGTACTATTCAACCTGCTAGTACCTCTCCAACCATGAGACTTGTCAGATCATGACAAACATTTTCAAACACATGTCAGGGACCAGTCAGTTGCTTAGGCCTGTGGTACATATTTATATTTGTTCTTGTCTCTGTTTCTTTCATATTTTTTTAAACTATTACTTCATGTAAGGGTTCAAACACAACTATACATAAAATTATACATATAATACATGTATTACCTAGCTACCACACTAGTTACAGAACATGCCATGTAAGTGTTTGGGTGCACTTTGGGGCAAAAGCGATCTTAAAGGTTTTGTAATTGTAATCTTTATACTATTAGATAGTTTATAAAAGAACTTAAGAGACTAGAACAATTTTGAATAAATCTAAATTGTTCTAGTCTCTTCAGTATGAATTAGTCACAATGGATGAATATACTTCCTATTTCGGACACTACATGTATCAACACTACAATCAAATTCAAGTTTCTATTGTACACTAGGTATGACCTCCTAAAGTGCTCTAACATACCAGTGACTTTAATTATACATGCAATATCAATGGCCCTATACCAATGTTACAGGCCCATTTTTATAACATGGAAAGCTTACTTTAATAGTTATATTTAATTAAGCTTTCGAAGCTTGGCAATATTACCTCAGAGACTATGAATAATCTAAATATTGCCTTAATAGAAACAAAAAACCCAGATCTGCCAGGGGAAACCTCTTGGACTCCCTCACCCCAGAGGCCACTGATTCGTTAAACCAACAATAAGATTCACCAAAACTGGTGGAAAAAACCTCAAAAGCTTCTAGGGGGGACCCTAGGACCCCCATGAGAGGTAGACATGTCCCAGTCTCAAATCAAAGTTCTTTCCTCCACCTCTTACTGGCAAGATGCTATGAAACTTTATTTCAAAAAAGTTTTAGCCATATGTAGTTTTTTTTTTTTTTACATGTTAGAGCTGTCTTGTAAAGCTTGCAAATTATTATCTGAAAGTGTCTGTTAATAGCCTGAAAATTGGCTTTAAGAGTAACATTCCTCCAGGGCTTCTAGGGGGAGACCCCTAGACCCCCCCCCCCATACACACACTCACACAAGAGGTGGACATATCCCAGTCTCAAAGCTCTTCCCTCTACAGCTTACTGTCAGGATGCTGTGGAACGTTATTCACGGTGGTCAGTTTTGTCGGCCCAATGACAGTCTGTCTGTCTCTCTGGGCACTCTCACTTCTCCGAGATGCAAAGCCAGACTTGACACAAATATTAACACACTGTCTTACACATATTTATGTCTCTCAATTTCACGACCTTGACTTTTATGGTAAAATGACAGCCGTATTTGCGATAACCACGTTTTCCCCCACAATTCCAATAAAATGACATTTTAGAAACTATCCCACATTAGCAAGACTTAAATATATGACCTTGAACAACATTTTAGGGGTCAAGAAACAAAAATTTAAATACCACAAGTGACATGTTGGATCCACATCGTCTCAAATCTACGGTCTCCATTCATATTAAAGTAAACTATTATGACTGTTATACCTTGCCTTTGTCTTTGACAGCTTATTCAAAGTCAAAGAGAAAAGCGCTACATAATTTGTACCTATAGACATCATTCGAGTGTCTACACATATACTTGAAGAGTTAAACCTTCAGCTGGACAATAAAGCTGATCTTGACCTTCACCTGCAAGGCCAAGTATTAATTTTTTGAATAACTTTAATTTAGAAGTTTTATGTCAAGATATTCCATTGAAGTATGTACACCCACTTCGAGGTACATTTGCTACTCAGATATTAGTCTAGCTGCTAGACCTCGGATGTTCTTCCGATACAATACGACACACGACCGAACATCGCTATCGAGGATGGGGTTCGGACAAGCCCTCATTGCGAACTTCGTTCGCTTATCGTATCAGAAGAAAGCCCGAACGTCTAGCAGCAAGACTGCTCAGACATTTACTTTTGACTTTGACCTTGACCTTCATCTTTAAGGTGATATTTCAATTTGCATAATCATTTTGCTATACAACAAACCAGTTGGGGCTTGTCTGTAAGCTTGATAACCTTACATACGACACTACACTTTGCAAATCCTTCAATGGTTTTCTCAATGACTTCTCAAATTAAATAGCTCTAATTCTATTTTGTTCCGAATACACAGTAATTCCAGTGAAGTACAATCTTTAAGACGCAATGACAGCTACGTCACTTCCTGCCAGTACTCATCAGTCGAAGAAAACGAATGAATCTTCTGAAATGTCGTCCAAACCTCCCGATGGTGGCTGGGGGTGGTTTATTGTTCTTGGTACCTTCTTATCAACGGTTATCACATCGGGCACAGTATCTTCATTCGGTATATTTTATGTTGCTTTCCTTGATGCCTTCAACAAATCAAAGTCTGAAACAGGTGAGGAAACCAAACGGATTATGATTTTGAATCACATGGGACTTGGCTTAATTTACATATTCCTCACAACAAATAAACACTCCAACACCAAAGGAATGTATCTCATAGTATATCACTAAAGAAAACACATTATACGTCATGAACAGTGTACCAGTGTTTATTGAAATAAATTCATGTTTAGTACTGAAATAAATAACTAAATAAATAAATGAATAAATAAATAAATGAATAAATAAATAAATAAATAAGTACATGAATAAATAAATAAATAAAAAAATAAATAAATAAATAAATAAATAAATGTACAAATACTGCTGGAATTTTGTCTGTGTCCGCAGGACCTAACAGTAGTACAGTGCTTATAGTGACCAAAGGATGGGAACAAAGCTTGAATAACATTACATATCTCCATTTAAATTTGATGAGTTTGCACATTTGGTTAGGGAAAACTAGCTATATGTAACTAGTTATCGCATACAACTTGTCTAAAAATGTCAATCACGTCCCCCTGTCCCAAAGGAAGGTGTGTATCAAATTCCATTTGAATTGAAATAGCTGTTTTGAGACAACGATGACAGTGGCAGACAGTGAGACAGACAGTCAGACTGCAGACAGACAGACAGACAGACAGACAGACAGATACCCCTTACATAACACATGACCTTTCCTAACAGAAGGTCATGTATGCTGACTGTCGAAAGCAGCAAAGAGTTGCCACATGTGTTGACAAAATTGCATATTCAGACAATGGAAGAACTCCACTTCTTGTATACAACAATGGTACAATGAAAACATAAGTAATTATCTTTGTCAGAGGAGAACACGTCGTAAATATAACTAAATATAGATCTATGTTCAGTCGTCAATACTTTCTCTGTCGGCCATTGACAAGGTAGAGAAAGTTAATTGTAATTGTAAATGCAAGATAATATGGCGTGTTATAATAACTTACTGACTTGCCATACTCGACATTATCCGGTATCTTCCGGTCGCCGAATATGGTCATGCCAAGTAAGTGCTAAATAATGCCTTCTTGAGTCTCTCCGTCCTTATAGCCATCTAAATAGTACAATGTGTGTAATGAGTGAAATATATCTTTTTTGCCACTTAGCCTGGATAGGATCGATCTCGGCCTTTGTCTTTACTATGTCAAGTCCTTTGAGTATAGCACTTGCCAGAAAAGTTGGACATCGTAAAGTTGTCATGACAGGTGGTATAGTTGCTGCTACAGGTCATCTTCTAAGTTCGTTTGCCACCAGTATTTATCATCTCTACATCTCATATGGAGTAATAACAGGTAAGTTTTTACACATGGTTGAACGAATGTATCACGTGACATTCATGTGGCTCATTGATAATACCTGGTATATCTTGAAACATATTGCTTGCCAAAGGACACCAGCACAGCATATATTTGCTCCAAACAGGCCAAAATGTGTGCTTACACCTCATCTTGGAATCTATCTATCAAAGCTAAATGCCGCTCGTCATCCTGATTTTTCACACGGCCCTCGGGTTGTCATTACACAAAGCCTAGGAGTGTCACAATAAAAGAAATAATAAAATGATGAATTATCGTTTAAAATATCATTTGAATAGAGACTGGAATTACACACACACACCGGTTTGCTAAAATATTAGCGAAAGTTTAACCCTTGCTATTGTAATTGTGATTTACCACATTGATTTGTGAATATTTGTTAATTTTACCGATTCCTTTCTGAACCCCGAAAACATACTATCATTGCAGGACTTGGTCTTGGTCTAGGACATATTGCTTCAATGGAAATAGTCGGCAAATATTTCAAACGTAGACTTCCTATTGCAATGGGAATAGCTCTAACTGGCGGAGGACTTGGTCAGATTGTACTTTCTACAACCTCACAAGCTGTTATTGACTTCTACGGATGGAGAGGAACACTATTGATCTTTTCAGCATTTACTCTTCACATGTGCGTTGCAGGTTCTCTTTTCAGACCTCTCCCAGTTAAGCCAAATTCTAGACAGATTCAGAATGAACTAAACTCAAACGTGTTGAGCACGGTGGACAAAGGGACATATGCTCTAATAGAAGATAATAACGTTAGAAATAAAATGATAAACACAGAAACCAAAGGAGACTCACAGCAACAATTTCTGGACTCGGAGAATAATACAGGGGTTGATGATACCGAAGAACATCCTAGAACATCTGGGTATCAGTTGAGATGTTGCAATTGTGCCAAATCTATCGTGACGTCACTGTATGACGTAACCCTGTTTAAGGAACCGGTATTCATAATAATTATCATAATAACTCTTTCATATATATACGGGATAAATACTGTATTGGTACATCATGTAAGTACAGTATACTCTCTATTGCTTCCTTTTGATAGTTTGATGTAGCACAATGCTATGTCATGCAAATGCAATACGATACAATACAAAACGATGAAATACAACACAACACAGCACAATACAATACAATACAATACAATACAATATAAGATGATTAAAAATAATGCTTTGTAATACAAGAATGCAATACAGAACAATACAATGCAATACAATACAATACAATACAATACAATACAATACAATACAATACAATACAATACAATACAATACAATACATGTATTCACTAGGCCAGTAACCTTTCGGAACATGACTTTTACTTTTAACCATAAATATATTTGCTAGGTCTAACTAGAAGTGAAGAAAACACTTATGAAAGAGTGTGTCTGCAGCAAACAACTGTATGCATACCGTTATTCATCCATCATTCAACATATGACAGTTTAAAATGTTACTATTGCATTGGAAGCTCCAAAGATGCAAGCTGGAGTTTCAAGGTGATAATACCTAGCGAATTGCGCCTAGAGTTGACATTCATACTATTATTTGGTGTGATGCGAGCAGAATAACCTGTATTATGTTTTAATTTCTTTGAAGGTAAGGCGAGGCGTAGATTATGGAATGACACCAACACAAGCCTCCTTTCTAACAGCTGTGATGGGAATTGGACAGATTGTTGGTCGTCCTGTTATTGGAATTATAGCAAATCTGCCTAAAATGAAGCCTACTTTTATCTGGAGTACATGTTTGGCAATGTGTGCTGTGTTATGTATTGCCAGTATTTACTTGAGGTCTTTTATCGGTAAGGGATTACACACTTAGTTTGTGCTAGTCAATTTATGGAATGCTTATTCCTCGGAAAGGAGCATGTGTGCCAGGCAAGCATGACCACGTGACGTGGCCATGGATGATTCACGTTGTTCATTCTACACGTTTGGTAGTACAATATCCCGTAAATCTAAAATGCTTGCACATCGTGTGCGAAGTTTTGAAATAGCAGGTTTTGATCATTTGTTCTACCAATATACATACAGGTCAGTTGATAATGATGTCTATATTCGGTGCATGTATGGGTGGCTTTATGGTTATTGTACCTGTCGTCATTGCTGTTTTCCTGGGACGTGACAAAATGGGAGCAGGACTTGCAGTAAATTTCCAAGCTATAGGATGTATGGTATTAATTACTGGACCGATTTCCGGTAAGGAGTATTATCCACTCTTTATATGTAACCTCATTTAATCAATTTTTGTTATTACGCATGCTCGGAGGTGGACATATATGTATCACAGCTATGCTCTATAGTTATAAAACATATAAATCGTCATTAGTAATTATCAACTTGCTGATTTAAATTTTTTTTAGAACATTTAGCTCTCTGCATGTCAAATTCATACCATCCACCAAACTTCGGAAGTAATGTATGCATTGACCGGTGAAAGTATATAATTATTACAAAAGGTTGATACGAAAATGTTGCACATCTTATCGCATATATCATAATTTTATCATATATCCAATGTCACATCACATCACATCACAACACAACACAACACAACACAACACATCACATCACTTCACTTCACTTCACATCACAACACAACACATCACATCACATCACATCACATCACAACACAACACAACACAACACAACACAACACAACACAACACATCACATCACTTCACTTCACTTCACTTCACTTCACAACACAACACAACACATCACAACACATCACATCAGTCACATCACATCACATCACATCACATCCACATGACATGACATCATATGATATCACACGTATGCGACAGTATTCTTTCTATTTCCCCTGGCAAAGCGTGGCACCACATATATAGTGTGTTAGAATATAAGTATATAATTCTCCATACATAGAAATTATATTTTCATTTTAATTCACAGGTTCCCTACGTGATCACTTTGGCACATACTACCAGGCTTTCTGGATAGCTGGATGCTCTATTGGCGTCTCTACAGGACTTGTTTTATCTTTACTCCCAGTCCATAAATTGGTTAACAAGCGACGCAATAAGATGAGACAAACACTGCATATCAACAACGAATCTCAACCGACCAATGATGACTCTGGACAGGATGTTCAGCAAGAGTCTAATGTATAACTCTTGCATGCTTGCGGGCTGAAATGTAATCTGAAAACATAATTACCGCCAGAATTGCACTTGATTGGCCAACCATCCAAGAGGGACACAACCACAACTTCATTAAACTCGTCAAAATATGTTACTAAGAAAATACCATCATAAATTTCGGAACTTATAACAACTACAAAGATACCGTTCATCAATACAACACAAGGACTAAATTCCATATTCCGACAGTTCACTCCCGATCCTTCAGATACAGGGCAAATAGTTCATCAATCTAATGACTTCTTCATTCTCCCATATTGTTGTTCCATATTATTGCATAATTTTTATGTACTTGTCACATGTGTTTGTATATTGTATTTGTCACATTTTGCAATTCCATAATAAATAAATAAATAAATAAATAAATAAATAAATAAATAAATAAATAAATAAATAAATAAATAAATAAATGCTTGAACTAAAATATTACTAGTTTGTTTAATTTTATAACAAATGCGTAATATTATGACAATAAACTTTCAACTTTGAACTTTGACATTTACATGTAGAGTTACGTATAAACAGAAAATGAATGAACAGAAAAGTGGATTTTACATAACATGCTAGTACTATGTTGGGTTTTTTTCTGCGTTTGCTTTTTTCCTTGTAGGTTTTGAGGAACTTTAATGACGGAAAATAAAGTATTGAATCGATGGAGCCTACTCGAAAGTCGTGTGTACCAATGTTATAAATCGCCCAAGGCCAGGCAACATTTTATAAGTTTTATATAATATACAACCAGAACATCATATAGTATACGTAGTTTCATCATAGCATGCCTTCAGTGATGTTTGCTCGTCCTCAGACAAGGTATTAATTTGATGGTACAGTCGACATTGAAAGATTAAAACAAGGATGAAATCATGTATTTGAACAGTAGATACAAGTTAGACAACGTCATTCTGCCAGGAAGGAAGGTGTACACACGAGACACATTTCGTGGCTGGACACGTTTCATTCGTCGACTTCGAAATCAATTGAATGCTTCTTTCTGTGCCATTAGGCATTAAAGGACGCATATACACCTTGTTGTTGTCATGATATACCCATACACGTGATTGGACTTCAAGTAAAACATCCACGGAACCAAGGATACATCAATCGTAAGCCAAGTCCACTTCAAATCGGCAACATCGACCGTTTAAAAAGCTGAAGGGTGACTCGTAGATCTCTTGTCTTAATAATTTGGTGCAAGCCATCCAGATGGTAAATAATGTCTTCTCAGTTTAACAGTAATGTGTGTTTATTATATTTGGATTAAACACGCCATGTATACTTAACGTGGACACTGTACTTTCCTTATCTCATCTTATATAATGACAGAAGATGCCTTGTCGTGAACACAGGTCAGTACTCGGCAAACTTTGAGCCAACACGTTTGGGTCATTACTTAAGGATAAAGATGGTGATTGCAGCTTATTTTGTAAGGAGAAGTTCCATGGTCAAATCAACAGCATTTATTTGTTATCATTTTTGTATCGCCATACACTTTTCAATTGGGCCATTAGACAGTTCGTCTTAACTGGATCATTAGACAGACTCGGGTCCTCTCTCCAACAATAATTACATAACATTGCGCTATAAGCACTTACTGAAACTTAAAGTTCAGTTGTGCTAAAACGTGGTGTTTGGCCATGGTCTCGTCTCATTTACACACATACATATATCATGCGATATGCTGAATCATGATGACTGTATAGAGTAATCTCTGACCTTTGGTCTCTGCCACTTACGTAACATGGTTACGATGTTAGATGTAGCGATGATGAGTCTAAAATTGGGCCCACTTTACTCTATTTTAGAGTTTGTTTTTCTGGACCTGGAAGGAGACTAATCGTGGGCTAGTTCCCCTCAATATTCATCCTCAGCAGACCACTTAGGGGTGGACCATTTGACATCCTGGCGGAGGGGGGGGGACTTGGAAGATTTAGGGGGGAAAAGATGCCAAATGGAGTTGCTTTAAAAAATGTTTGGCAAGGGAAACGATGCACAAGTTCAAGTGTACTATTCAACCTGCTAGTACCTCTCCAACCAGGAGACTTGTCAGATAATGACATATTTTCAAACACATGTCAGGGACCAGTCAGTTGCTTTGGCCCGTGGTACATATTTATATTTGTCTTGTCTCTGTTTCTTTCATAATTTTTTTTAACTATTACTTCATGTAACTTGTAAGGGTAACTATACATAAAATTATACTTACGGGGTAGGACCAACTCGGCCCATTGCCAACTCGTCCCATCGCCAACTCGGCCCATTCACATGCCAACTCGGCCCATTTACATGCCAACTCGGCCCACGCGCGTCATGACGAAAATGTTTGTGTCATTTAAAGCCAAGGTCTTGAGTCGATGACGTGATAATATCAAATACTAGTAACATTCATATAATCAGAGAAAAAATCCTTTGCTCCACGCACCAACATCGGTATATATACTACTACTACTTGTAAAGACACTATGGATTGACATACTAGTACATATACAATGTAGATCGCATGAATTTACTGAAGGACTAAATATCTATAGTCAAGTTGGCAGAGAGTGGGCCGAGTTGGCAGAGAGTGGGCCGAGTTGTTACAAAATGTAACAGGAAAACGACTTTTTGTAAAATAGAGAGGAACTGAAATACAACATGTTTGTTTTGAATTGGAAACCGATTTTACGTCACATTGAATTACGATATAAGATCAGGACTTTGGTTAAATTGTTCTAGTCTCTTCAGTATGAATTTGTCACAAGGGATGAATATACTTCCTATTTCGGACACATGTATCGACACTGCAATGAAATTCAAGTTTCTATTGTACACTAGGTATGACCTCCTAAAGTGCTCTAACATACCAGTGACTTTAATTATACATGCAATATCAATGGCCCTATACCAATGTTACAGGCCCATTTTTATAACATGGAAAGCTTACTTTAATAGTTATATTTACTTAAGCTTTTCGAAGCTTGGCAATATTACCTTAGAGACTATGAATAATCTAAATATTGCCTAAATAGAAAAAAAAACATCTGCCAGGGGAAACCCCCTGGACTCCCTCACCCTAGAGGCCACTGATTCGTTAAACCAACAATAAGATTCACCAAAGCTGGTAAAAAAACCCTCAAAAGCTTCTAGGGGAGACCCTAGGACCCCCATAAGAGGTAGACATGTCCCAGTCTCAAATCAAAGTTCATTCCTCCACCTCTTACTGGCAAGATGCTATGAAACTTTATTTCAAAAATGTTTTAGCCATATGTAGTTTTTTTTTTTTACATGTTAGAGCTGTCTTGTAAAGCTTGCAAATTATTATCTGAAAGTGTCTGTGAATAGCCTGAAAATTGGCTTTAAGAGTAACATTCCTACAGGGCTTCTAGGGGGAGACCCCTAGACCCCCCCCCCATACACACACTCACACAAGAGGTGGACATATCCCAGTCTCAAAGCTCTTCCCTCTACAGCTTACTGTCAGGATGCTGTGGAACGTTATTCACGGTGGTCAGTTTTGTCGGCCCAATGACAGTCTGTCTGTCTCTCTGGGCACTCTCACTTCTCCGAGATGCAAAGCAAGACTTGACACAAATATTAACACACTGTCTTACACATATTTATGTCTCTCAATTTCACGACCTTGACTGTTATGGTAAAATGACAGCCGTATTTGCGATAACCACGTTTTCCCCCACAATTCCAAAAAATGACATTTTAGAAACTATCCCACATTAGCAAGACTTAAATATATGACCTTGAACAACATTTTAGGGGTCAGGAAACCAAAATTTAAATACCAGGGGTGACATGTTGGATACACACAGACTCAAATCTAAGGTCTCCATTCATATTAAGGTATACTATCATGATTGTTATACCTTGCCTTTGTCCTTGACAGCCATATTCAACGTCAAACAGAAAAGTGCTGAATAATTCTGAAAGATTTCTACCTATAGACATCATTTGAATGTCTATACATATACTTGTAGAGTTAAACCTTCAGCTGGACAATAAAACTGATCTTGACCTTCACCTGCAAGGCCAAGTATTACTTTTTTAATAACTTTAATTTAGAAGTTTTATGTCAAGATATTCCATTGAAGTATGTACACCCACTTCGAGGTACATTTGCTACTCAGATATTAGTCTAGCTGCTAGACCTCGGATGTTCTTCCGATACAACACGACACACGACCGAACATTGGTATCGAGGATGGAGTTCGGACAAGCCCTCATTGCGGACTTCGTTCGGTTATCGTATCAAAAGAAAGCCCGAACGTCTAGCAGCAAGACTACTCAGACATTTACTTTTGACTTTGACCTTCATCTTTAAGGTGATATTTCAATTTGCATAATCATTTTGCTATACAACAAACCAGTTGGGGCTTGTCTGTAAGCTTGATAACCTTACATACGACACTACACTTTGCAAATCCTTCAATGGTTTTCTCAATGACTTCTCAAATTAAATAGCTCTAATTCTATTTTGTTCCGAATACACAGTAATTCCAGTGAAGTACAATCTTTAAGACGACGCAATGACAGCTACGTCACTTCCTCCCAGTGGTCATCAGTCGAAGAAAACGAATGAATCTTCTGAAATGTCGTCCAAACCTCCCGATGGTGGCTGGGGGTGGTTTATTGTTCTTGGTACCTTCTTATCAACGGTTATCACATCGGGCACAGTATCTTCATTCGGTATATTTTATGTTGCTTTCCTTAATGCCTTCAACAAATCAAAGTCTGAAACAGGTGAGGAAACCAAACGGATTATGATTTTGAATCACATGGGACTGGGCTTAATTTACATATTCCTCACAACAAATAAACACTCCAACACCAAAGGAATGTATCTCATAGTATATCCCTAAAGAAAACACATTATACGTCATGAACAATGTACCAGTGTTTATTGAAATAAATTCATGTCTAGTACTGAAATAAATAAATAAATAACTAAATAAATAATTAAATAAATAACTAAATAAATAAATAAATAAATAAATAAATGTACAAATACTGCTGGAATTTTGAATTGAAATAGCTGTTTTGAGACAACGATGACAGTGGCAGACAGTGAGACAGACAGTCAGACTGCAGACAGACAGACAGACAGACAGACAGACAGACAGACAGATAGACAGATACCCTTACATAACATATAACCTTTCCTAACAGAAGGTCATGTATGCTGACTGTCGAAAGCAGCTAAGAGTTGCCACATGTGTCGGCAAGATTGTACATTCAGGCAGTGGAAGAACTCTACTTCTTGTATACAACAGTGGTACAATGAAAACATAAGTAATTATCTTTGTCAGAGGAGAACACGTCGTAAATATAACTAAATGTAGATCTATGTTCAGTCGTCAATACTTTCTCTCTCGGCCATTGACAAGGTAGAGAAGGTTAATTGTATTAAATGCAAGAGAATATGGCGTGTTATAATAACTTACTGACTTGCCATACTCGACATTATCCGGTACCTTCTGGTCGCCGAATATGGTCATGCCAAGTAAGTGCTAAATAATGCCTTCTTGAGGAGAGTATCTCTCCGTCCTTATAGCCATCTAAAGAGCACAATGTGTGTAATGAGTGAAATATATCTTTTTTTGCCACTTAGCCTGGATAGGATCGATCTCTGCCTTTGTCTTTACTATGTCAAGTCCTTTGAGTATAGCACTTGCCAGAAAAGTTGGACATCGTAAAGTTGTCATGACAGGTGGTATAGTTGCTGCTACAGGTCATCTTCTAAGTTCGTTTGCCACCAGTATTTATCATCTCTACATCACATATGGAATAATAACGGGTAAGTGTTTACACATGGGTTGAACGAATGTATCACGTGACATTCATGTGGCTCATTGATAATACCTGGTATATCTTGAAAAATATTGCTTGCCAAAGGACACCAGTGCAGCATATATTTGCTCCAAACAGGCCAAAATGTGTGCTTACACCTCATCTTGGAATCTATCTATCAAAGCTAAATGCCGCTCGTCATCCTGATTTTTCACACGGCCCTCGGGTTGTCATTACACAAAGACTAGGAGTGTCACAATAAAAGAAATAATAAAATGGTGAATTATCTTTTAAAATATCATTTGAATAGAGACTGGAATTACACACACACCGGTTTGCTAAAATATTAGCGAAAGTTTAACCCTTGCTATTGTAATTGTGATTTACCACATTGAATTGTGAATATTTGTTAATTTTACCGACTCCTTTCTGAACCCCGAAAACATACTATCATTGCAGGACTTGGTCTTGGTCTAGGACATATTGCTTCAATGGAAATAGTCGGCAAATATTTCAAACGGAGACTTCCTATAGCAATGGGAATAGCTCTAACAGGTGGAGGACTTGGTCAGTTTGTACTTTCTACAACCTCACAAGCTGTTATTGACTTCTACGGTTGGAGAGGAACACTATTGATCTTTTCAGCATTTACTCTTCACATGTGTGTTGCAGGTTCTCTTTTCAGACCACTCCCAGTTAAGCCAAATTCTAGACAGATACAGAATGAACTAAACTCAAATGTGTTGAGCACGGTGGCCAAAGGAACGTATGCTCTAATAGAAGGTAATAACGTTAGGAATAAAATGATAAACACAGAAACCAAAGAAGACTCACAGCAACAATATCTGGACTCGGAGAATAATACAGGGGTTGATGATACCGAAGAACATCCTAGAACATCTGAGTATCAGTTGAGATGTTGCAATTGTGCCAAATCTATCGTGACGTCACTGTATGACGTAACTCTGTTTACGGAACCGGTATTCATAATAATTATCATAATAACTCTTTCATATATATACGGGGTAAATACTGTAGTGGTACATCATGTAAGTACAGTATACTTTCTATTGCTTCCTTTTGATAATTTGATGTAGCACAATGCTATGTAATGGATGTGCAATACGATACAATACAAAACGATGAAATACAACACAACACAGCACAATACAATACAATACAATACAATACAATACAATATAAGATGATTAAAAATAATGCTTTGTAATACAAGACAATGCAATACAGAACAATACAATGCAATACAGAACAATACAATACGATACAATACAATATAATATAATATAATACAATACAATACAATACAATACGATACGATACGATACGATACGATACGATACGATACGATACGATACGATACGATACGATACGATACAATACAATACAATACAATACAATACAATACAATACAATACAATACAATACAATACAATACATGTATTCACTAGGCCAGTAACCTTTCGGAACATGACTTTTACTTTTAACCATAAATATATTTGCTAGGTCTAACTAGAAGTGAAGAAAACACTTATGAAAGAGTGTGTCTGCAGCAAACAACTGTATGCATACCGTTATTCATCCATCATTCAACATATGACAGTTTAAAATGTTAATATTGCATTGGAAGCTCCAAAGATGCAAGCTGGAGTTTCAAGGTGATAATACCTAGCGAATTGTGCCTAGAGTTGACATTCATACTATTATGTGGTGTGATGCGAGCAGAATAACTTGTATTATGTTTTACAACCCATAACACCAAAGTAAAGCATTTTCTGTATGTACCACAATCGTTTATACATGTAGCAGCCATATCAAGTCTAAAAGTACATTGTATACTGTTTCATTTGCTAATTGACCACATTAGAAAGGTCACATGCTGGGCTTGTAAAGAAATAGTATACTTTTACACTTGATATGAATGCTATAAATGAGTGTAGCACATAGAGAAAGTGCTTTACTTCAGTGTTACCCGTTGTAATTTCATTGAAGGTAAGGCGAGGCGTAGATTATGGAATGACACCAACACAAGCCTCCTTTCTGACAGCTGTGATGGGAATTGGACAAATTGTTGGTCGTCCTGTTATTGGATTTATAACAAATCTACCTAAAATGAAGCCTACTTTTATCTGGAGTACATGCTTTGCAATGTGTGCTGTGTTATGTATTACCAGTATTTACTTGAGGTCTTTTATCGGTAAGGGATTTACGAGTATGCTATAATACACACTTAGTTTGTACTGTATTGCAAGAGAAATCGCTTGGTTTTTCACGCACACACACGCAATTTGTTGATAAGACCAAGGCTGGCTAGTCAATCCACAGATAATATGACACTCACTCACTCACTCACTCACTCACTCACTTCACTCAGATGGTTAACAAATAACTCCAAAATTAGCAACAAGAACACAATACAACATTGCAACTTTGTCCTTATACCAGATTAGATATCCCACAGTGCGGCTATCCTGAAGACTCAACCTCAAACTCCAGTCTGGTGAAATGTACATTAATTAAATAATCAGGGAATGAAAGATTATTGTGATCAATAGAGAACCTTGCTTCTAGTAGGTGATTTTAACACCGCTTTAGAGAGGCTAAGAGGTACAGTTGGTCGAATATATTGTTGTAAGGGTGAAATGCATAGGTAATTCCATTTCTCCTGTATGCTTGCACATCTAAAATCTCGTGTGCGAAGTTTTGAAATAGCACGTTTTAATAATTTGTTCTACCAATATACATACAGGTCAATTGATAATGATGTCTATATTCGGTGCATGTATGGGTAGCTTTATGGTTATTGTACCTGTCGTCATTGCTGTTTTCCTGGGACGTGACAAAATGGGAGCAGGACTTTCAGTAATTTTCCAAGCTATAGGATGTATGGTATTAATTACTGGACCGCTTTCCGGTAAGGAGTATTATCCACTCTTTATATGTAACCTCATGTAATCAATTTTTGTTATTACGCATGCTCGGAGGTGGCCATATATGTATCACAGCTATGCTCTATAGTTATAAAACATATTAATCGTCATTAGTAATTATCAACTTGCTGATTTAAAAAAAAATTACAACATTTAGCTCTCTGCATGTCAGATTCATACCATCCACCAAACTTCGGAAGTAATGTATGCATTGACCGGTGAAAGTATACAATTATTACAAAAGGTTGATACGAAAATGTTGCACACCTTATCGCATATATCATAATTTTATCATATATCCAATGTCACATCACATCACATCACATCACATCACATCACAACACAACACAACACAACACAACACAACACAACACATCACTTCGCTTCACATCACATCACATCACAACACATCACATCACATCACATCACATCACAACACAACACAACACAACACATCACTTCGCTTCACATCACAACACATCACATCACATCACAACACAACACAACACAACACAACACAACACAACACATCACACCACTTCACTTCACTTCACAACACAACACATCACATCACATCACAACACAACACAACACAACACATCACATCAGTCACATCACATCACATCACATGACATCCACATGACATGACATCATATGATATCACAAGTATGCGACAGTATTCTTTCTATTTCCCCTGGCAAAGCGTGGCACCACATATATAGTGTGTTAGAATATAAGTATTATAATTCTCCATACATAGAAATTATATTTTCATTTTAATTCACAGGTTCCCTACGTGATCACTTTGGCACATACTACCAGGCTTTCTGGATAGCCGGATGCTCTATTGGCGTCTCTGCAGGACTTGTTTTATCTTTACTCCCAGTCCATAAATTCGTTAACAAGCGACGCAATAAGATGGGACAAACACTGCATGTCAACAACGGATCTCAACCGACCAATGATGACTCTGGACAGGATGTTCAGCAAGAGTCTAATGTATAACTTTTGCATGCTTGCTGGCTGAAATGTAATCTGAAAACATCATTACCGCCAGAATTGCCAACCATCCAAGAGGGACACAACCACAACTTCATTAAACTCGTCAAAATGTGTTACTAAGAAAATACCATCATGAATTTCGGAACTTATAACAACTACAAAGATACCGTTCATCAATACAACACAAGGACTAAATTCCATATTCCGACAGTTCACTCCCGATCCTTCAGATACAGGGCAAATAGTTCATCAATCTAATGACTTCTTCATTCTCCCATATCGTTGTTCCATATTGTTGCATAATTGTTTTGTACTTGTCACATGTGTTTGTATATTGTATTTGTCACATTTTGCAATTGCATAATAAATAAATAAATAAATAAATAAATAAATATAAATAAATAAATAAATAAATAAATAAATAAATAAATGCTTGAACTAAAATATTACTAGTTTGTTTAATTTTATAACAAATGCGTAATATTATGACAATAAACTTTGAACTTTGACATTTACATGTAGAGTTACGTATAAACAGAAAATGAATGAACAGAAAAGTGGATTTTACATAACATGCTAGTACCATGTTGGTTTTTTTTTCTGCGTTTGCGTTTTTCCTTCTCTGCCTTGTAGGTTTTGAGGAACTTTAATGACGGAAAACAAAGTATTGAATCGATGGAGCCTACTCGAAAGTCGTGTGTACTAATGTTATAAATCGCCCAAGGCCAGGCAACACTTTATAAGTTCTACATAATATACAACCAGAACATCATATAGTATACGTAGTTTCATCATAGCATGCCTTCAGTGATGTTTGCTCGTCCTCAGACAAGGTATTATTTTGATAGTACAGTCGACATTGAAAGATTAAAACAAGGATGAAATCATGTATTTGAACAGTAGATACAAGTTAGACAACGTCATTCTGCTAGGAAGGAAGGTGTACAGACGAGACACATTTCGTGGCTGGACACGCTTCATTCGTCGAAATCAGTTGCATTCTTCTTTCTGTGTCATTAGACATTACAGGACGCATATACACCTTGTTGCTGTCATGATATACCCATACACGTGATTGGACCTCAAGTAAAACATCCACGGAACCAAGGATACATCAACCGTAAGGGACCGGTCAGTTTCTCCAGCCTCGGGGGGGGGGGTGGATTCTTAAATCGGGCCGACAAAAAGTCACTGACCCCCCCCTATCTGTAAAACCAAAAACAGGCTGACCCCCCCCCCCCCCCCCATATCACTTAATTCTAAAACATGATGAACCCCCCCCCCCCCACATATATATAATATTCGCATGACAGGTATTTTTTTATCGTGACTCAGTGTGGACTGCTTGACTGTCTTGCATCTACTTTATAAGATCCCGGGTTAGCACTATCATATTTATAATTATTGACTACACAGGGTAAATATATTCGAAAAGGAGTTTAATAGTATCTTGGCAGTGAAAGGTAGGAAAGCTTGAGAAGGGAATAAATATGTACATCTCTTATGGGGGTCCTAGGGGGTGTCCCCTAGAAGCCCAGGAGGTTTTTAACTCTGAAAAGTCAATTTTGAGACTATTAAGTCATTTTCAGAAAATAATTTCCAAGCTTTACAAGACAGCACCAACATGTAAAATGCAACCACATAAGGTTGAAATATTTTTGAAATATAGTTTGATAGGATCTTGACAGTAAGAGGTAGGGGGAAGATCTTGAGACAAGGATGTGTACATCTCATGTGGGGGGGGGGGGGGTCCTAGGGGGTCTGCCCCTAGAAGCCCTGGAGGTTTTTAACTCTGAAAAGTCAACTTTGAGACTATTCAGACCCTTTCAGACAATAATTTCTAAGCTTTACAAGACAACACCAACATGTTAAAAGCAACTACATAGGGTTGAAATACTTTTGAAATATACTTTGATAGCATCTTGACAGTAAGAGGGGAAGAGCTTGAGACTGGGATATGTCCACCTCATGTGGGGGGGTCTGAGGGGGTCTCCCTCTAGAAACCCTGGAGGATTTTTACTCTTAAAGCCAATATTTAGGCTATCCAGACCCCTTCAAGCAATAACTTAATCCATGCTTTACAAGACAGCAAGTATCAGAAACTATTCTTTATAACTTACACTAAGGGTTGAAATATGTTCTTAAAAAGTTTAAATGGCATCATTATATACATGTACTAAAGGTCAGTACATCTATAATGGTAGTATCATTGGTAGGGGAGATTTGGAGTTTAAGGCAATTTTAGACTATCTTGGCAAACGTTTCAGATCTTGAAAAGACAATATCATATCAAATTAGAATAGGGTGAAAATATTTAAGAAAAGTTTAATACCATTATGACAGTAAAAAGGTTGTTGGTGCATCTGATTGTTGGTTGAATGTATGAGTGACCTCTGGGGGTGAGGGAGTCCTTGAGGTTTTCCCCTGGCAGTTCTGGAGTTTTTTGCTTGAGATACTAAGGCAGTGCTTAGGTTATTCATAACCTTTGAGGTAATATTTCCAAGCTTCGAAAAGCTAACGTAAAACATTTTTAAATGAGTTTCTCATATCACACGTAACATTAGTATATAGGGGCATTAATATTACATGTATAATAAAGTCACCGGTATGTTAGAGAACTTTAGGTGGTCATACCTAGTGTATAATAGTAACTGGAATCTGATGAGATGTGGTGATTTGTAGTGTCAATAGCATGACGAGTAGAACAATTTAGATTAACTTCATTTATAAACTATCTATGAAAATTACCATTACGAAACCTTCAAGTTCACTTTTGCCCCAAACTGCAATATAAGCGAAGCATTGATTGTGAAACAGCCAAGCATTTATATGACATGTTCTGTAACTAGTGTGGTAGGTAGGTAATACCGGTACATGTATATGAATATGTATAGTTAGGTTTGAACTAATAAGTAATGTTAAAGAATTCATGTAAGAAACAGGGACAAGAACAAATATTGACATGTACCACATTTCAGACAAGGCTATATGCCATTGTAGAAAAGATTGTTTTCTTCCATCACAATCTAAAACACAATGACCCCCCCCCCTATCCACAATTTTCAAAACAGCATGACCCCCCTACTGCCAATTTCAAAAACAGGGTGACCCCCCTACCAATCCACCGCCCCCCCCCCCCCAGGCCGAAGAAACTGACCGGTCCCTAAGCCAAGTCCACTTCAAATCGGCAACATCGACCGTTTAAAAAGCTGAAGGGTGACTCGTAGATCTCTTTTCTTAATAATTTGGTGCAAGCCATCCATAAGGTAAATAATATCTTCTCAGTTTAACAGTAATGTATGGGAAGCCGTTCAGGCCAAAAGTATTTTTTTATTTTTGCTATAGTATTTTATACTTTTCGTACTTACAAACTAATTTTAACAGTTTATGTACTTTTATTCCATGTTCACATTATTTTAATTGAAATAAGTTTGCATTTATTTGAGAATATTGTTTTATTTTTCGTCAAACCAGAATTATTTTAAGGATTATATATAATTGAAAGTCAAAATATATATTTTTTGTTAAAGTTTTTTATTTTATTTTTTAATTTAAAAAAAAAAAAATTTTCAACTTTTTTTTTTTCTTCCCAACTTTTTTTTTTGGCCGAGTCTGATGACCAGCGCCTGTCACGAGTACGTCGTG
>NC_135561.1:14522960-14530460 GCF_964340395.1 Glandiceps talaboti
TGCCAACTTGAATTGGAATAGGAAATAAAGAAGGTAGAATTCAAGGAAGTTTTTAGAACTTCAATTTCGGATCAAAGGAAGGCTACCCATACCAAATGCATTCCTAAAAGATAACAATAGAATGAAAGTAAACTAAACACATCAAATTTTGTCACTTTTTTTAAAAACAGAAGTAACTGGATGTGTACAGCAATAACCAATACAAATTAGACAATTTTATCACAAAAACACGAGAGATCAGATCTGTCTCTCCCACAGTTGTAGTTTCATCGAACATTAACCAAATATTAACTATACTATACAGCAAACGTATCATCTAGTTGTATTTTGAAAAAAACTGCTTTTAATATTTGACCTGTTTGTTGTTTACCCAGAATGCCCAGTATTGACCTCACATGCAGAAAAACGTTCTATGATATGATGGCAATCCATTTCCAGGGGCAATTACCCTATGAGGCTAAAAAAATATTATTTGTTTCCGATAACATGACTTCTGAAAAAAGGGTAGGTCGGTCGGTTGGAATTTTATTAATTAATTAATTAATTAATTAATTGATTAATTAATTTATTAATTGATTAATTATTTGATTAATTGATCATTTATTAATTGATTTATTTATTTATCTGCAAACTATACTGTTTAAATTCATGTTACAGTGTTAAAATATGCGTATTTGAAACCAAAATTGGCCAAAGATGATTGGCAAGAAAATTTATATGTAAATAGAAGTCATCATTTTACCTTTTTGAAAGTGAAAAAATATTTAAATTTATACGGTAATAAAATAAAATGTCGAGCAAGCAGAGGTCAAAATAAAAGAAAGGTAGAATAAAAAGCTTCGCGGAACGTATTTGAAGTCGGAGAGGTTGTATATTTGCATAATCCAACTATCATAAAGCATTATGCCAGGCCTGAGACTATACTAGTAAGAAGGGTGGTATGGGCAATCGCAAGATGAGAGATGTCATGATACTCTGTGCCGTGTGTGTGTGTGTGTGTGTGTGTGTGTGTGTGTGTGTGTGTGTGTGTGTGTGTGTGCGAGCGCGCATGTGTATGTATGTATGTATGTATGTATGTATGTATGTATGTATGTGTGCATGCGTGCGCGCACGCGTGTCTGTGCTTGCGTGGGTGCGTGCGTCTGTCTGTCTGTCTGCATGTTGACATGTTTCAGTGTTATACATTTACATATATAGTGTAGTAGTCTCCGGTTTCTAACATAAAACGTTTTTTTTTATTCTTTATAAAAATAACGGTTACCAGCATCTCCACTGTTGTTAGCAGCTATTCTTGGAAACCTCCATATGTTTCCAGCTCCAACCATACACCCGATGAAGGATACGACCATACCGAAACGAGACCTGAAATGACCTCGATCCAAACCATCGTTATTGCAAGCATCTCCCTATGATGTGAATGGAAACAGAAGGCAAATAAACCATTGATGAGGTGGAGACTGTTGGATCCGGAGCTGATATTTCAAGCTTATATTTTCTCTCTCTCTCTCTCTCTCTCTCTCTCTCTCTCTCTCTCTCTCTCTCTCTCTCTCTCTCTCTCTCTCTCTCTCTCTCTCTCTCTCTCTCTCTCTCTCTCTCTCTCTCTCTCTCTCTGAATACAGCGTGACTGTAAATTTGTGAATCCATAATATTGAATAAAACTCTCAAGTCAATCAAACACAGATGCCACATTCGAAAACCATACTTTCTGTTGTGCTTTCTACTTACACATATGATACATAGATCAGTAACTATGGCAACCAATTCAGAATGGCATGTCATCTTTGAGTACATATCCCTAGTATTACATCTAAAAATTGAGTAATCACACATGCCATATTTTAAATAACAGTTTATTTCAAATATTACGACAACTAGTGTCCTAGGAATTTTAAAATTTAATTTTATTCTTACATTTATCTCATTGTATACCTACTTAGAAATATACATATCAGATTTCACCAAACTATTTCAAAATGATTTGAAAATATTCCGTGGTATCATATTTATTTAAAATAGAAAAAATATGTTTGTACGTATATGTAGATGTGTGATATAACCAACAAAAAGACACCGCTGCGTTGATTTGCTCTTAATTTTGACAAACGCATACAATATTAGCATCAGAAACTTATCAAAGCATAAACACTGCGGGTAACAAGGATCCCATGACTAGGTTTACTGATAAAATACTATATGTTATAGCATTTTAGTATAACTGTTAGTGTTACATAATAACATCCACAGTCAGTAGAACCTACATCAGACCCCGGGTGCCCCGGTTTTCTCCTGTACTAACACTGAACCTTCCTCCCTGTTATTTGGGCTTTTTGTCTCAGTTCTGTTCTTGTTTTTACTTGCGGGAAGGTTTTCCTAATAGCTCACTTCATTCAAGCAAACGCACCTGTGTATCTTCGCGGTTTGTATCATTTCAACTATTGACCTGGACCATTGACAGGCAACATAAAAGCGATGCATTTATATTTATGTCATGAGTAATCTATTTACATAATTATGTGATTAATAATAATTACATTCATTCTTTAATCTCTTTTGTTGTGACAAGGATTACGTGGGCTAATTTATTAGTGGTTAATTGTAACATAACATAACACAACATAACATAGCATAACATAACATAACATAACATAACATAACACAACATAACATAACACAACATAGCAAAACATAACGTAACAAATTTAATTGCCTGAAAATTACAAATAGATAGCAGTTTACTTCTAAAAAATCTGATGGAATGAACATTAGATTGGTGAAAGTGATCAGAAATTCGATTGGGTTTGCGGGACACAGCGTGAATAATGGGGGTCCTAGCTGCCCAGCAGATCTATTACGATTTATATTGTACTATCCATTACCATAGAACGTTGCAGCGGCTATTCATATCAGACATATTGTATGAAAAGAGCGTATTTTCATCACACTATCATGTCACACTCAGTTCACTCTGAATAGAATTAATGTTGAGAACTTGTGTTGTATACTGCGGTAGCATCGATCAGTAATATGCTGGGGTGGTCGATCTGACTCAGAGAGGACGCTTGTCGAAAATTCAGCCAAAGTGAATTTTGTTTCAAACCTATTCTTTTTAGTGATTATTCTTTTTTTTCCTGGATAGTGCTAGGATATGCATTTGTAATACTTCCCTATTCATGGTTAGCTAAATTGGCGCTGCGTGTGGCGAGTCCATCAGTAGTTCATCATTGCATACAGTTACCGGCTTGCACATAGTCCCCAGAACAAGCTTTTAGGTGAATGGTGTACACCTGGCATTAATTAATGTGTGTATTTTTAATTACTTTAATTAAGGACAATGATTACCATTTAAAGTACATTAAGTGTACATTTCGAACGCCCTTGTGAGTAGTACGTCTATCATTACTGAGATGGAAAAGTACTTATACCTTGATTCTATCAATATCCGGTCAATGTTTGTGATCATTACATAGGATTGTATGCATGTCTATAAATATATCTTCATTGGGTGAGTTTACCAGTGCTGCCCTTTGTCTTTTAAGGCAGCACTGATTGATTTCTTCTTAAGGTCCTATTTTACCATATATATGCTATTATTGATGGTTTAGGAACAAAACGTCATTATCTGCTTATCACAATTGTGCATTTTAGATACTTTTCTTTAATTTTTAGTCATTCTAAATGGACGTACTCTATTTGAAAAGCGCAATTTGTCAAGTATCGGTATGTTTGTTATTTCTTGCATTGTTCATACCTTTTGATCTTTATGGTTAATTTGTTTAAAAGTGAAAAAACATGTTTAATTTAAACTTTAATTTCTAACCTTTTAGATTGCCTTTAAAATCCATTGGCCCTATTACTGACAACATGATCTTCAGTATGTGAACGTTTAGAGGGCGGGGGCGGGGATGGGTGGGGTGGTGTGACGGTGTGTGTGTGTGTGTGTGTGGGGGGGGTTGTTGTTGTCATAATGAACGAAGTTCGTTTATTGAGGTGCGATATATTGTGCGATTACAATGCTGAGGATATTTTTTCAAGAGATTTTGAACTCCTATTTTTGTTTGAAAATGACCTCTTTTAACGTTTCTAGATTGTATAACTCTATAAGGGGTCACGTGATGCAGAATAGGCGAAAATACCAAAGCTAATTATAAGCAAACTGTAATACAGTTACGATAAATCGCCTTTGTTTCTCCTATAATGTTAATAGTCTGGTTGATAATGTCTATTTTGCTTTTATTTATTTTATGATGTAACTTTATTGTGTTTGTTTTACACAGTCACCACAACCTTTGTTGTTCTAATTTCAGATGACCGTATTCTTACGATATGAGATTTAAAATTATTGATATTTTTGTTTGGATATTAGTGGCGGGATAAATGTTGCCTAGTACTTTAGTTGCCTTCATTTTTTTCAATTTCTATTGTATATTTGTTTAGATTTCATTCGATTTAATTTTTTTAATTAAATTTTGATTCCATTTTATGTGGGTGATTTTATCATTTCTTATTTCCCGTACAACACATGCTCACGAACTATGCATTTAAATTTATCAACAATGCTGTTCTTGTTTTTTTTATTAGATTGAATTGTTGAATTGATAATTATTTGGTTGCCTTGGAATTAGTGACCCTTTTCAAGCTTTGTCATTCGATTTATGACAAGATTTTCTATAAAATGAAACAACTGAATAATATATTTCATAGCCCGGCTTCTTGACATTTCATTTGTTTCGAACAGGATGTATACTGTATGTAATTCCTGTTATATCAGGCGAACCGTTAAGTTTGACTAATTATTTTAGTCAATACGTAAACTTTGATTGTGGGCCAGATTGGATTGCAAGACAATGTCATTGTGGTAAATTGACAGAAACAAGTGATTGGCTAAAACGATACTTTCAAAATATATCTTCTGAGTTAAAAGAGGTGTTTAATTTATCTTTCTGGGGTTTTTGTCGAATGAGAACTAAAATAGTTCACCCCCTCCCCAACTAAAATAATTAAGTCTGTTAAAAACCTACAATGAACTGCTGCTCTCGCCCTTAGCATAAAATAAATGTACAATAAATGCCTGTGTGCTTGATGTCAACGGTTCGATGATTAATAACAGAGGGGTTTTTATAGTCTGAGCGTGACTGTTGTATGCATCGGAATGACGACACTTTTTGTGATTGGGAACGACACAATACTTACCCTTTGAGTGAGCGGTGTATGTTCTTCCATTGCAATGTTGTAAGCTTAATCTTCTTGAAGTAAAGCTCCTATTTTAAATGGCGGATACCTGTAGTCTGAATCCGGAAACGCAGGGCGGTGTTGAGAAGACGGGTTCAATCGCATCGAGTGACACAAGTCAACAGTTTGTCGGGGTTGCTTAGCAGTTTGTCGGGGTTGCTTTTCAATACCGGTGAAACTTTTACACTCTCGATCAACTTCATAGACAGTCTAGGGTGTAATCCAGAGAGTCTAATACATCGAATGACGTAATATCGCGAATGCTATAGTAGTAAATGTTTTAGGTGCATTCCAGCTGGTTACAACTTATACGTTGAACGGATAATGCGGCGAACACATTCCTTGCTTGTGTACGAATGTACTACCCAAGCAGTGTTCTGATAGACAGAGAAATTATATACTTGCTGTGACCTACATAGCGGAATTCATGCAGGGCAAACAATAGAGCATACACGTATACACGCTGACTGTCACAACAGACCCATTCATTGTTCAGGCCTGTAAAATACTCGGTATGCAAATAACCTCTATGCAAATTGTGTGACCTGTGTCTGTGAAGGTTGTACTGTCACTGGTGGTTAATGTGATATAAATGTAGTAATTCAGTGTAATCCGGCGGAACCACACAATTTTTTTTATTTTTTCGTCCTTACTAGTGTGACCATGGTTGACTACGAGCGAACAACGCAGCAGGTTTTCCCTTGGTCACTCCGGTTTCCCCCTGCACATAACACTGAACATTACTCCTAGCCTGATCCTGACTTTTGGGCAAAACCTCTTCGATGGTTAACAAAATATATAAAATAAATAAAGTTACCATTTTGAGACCTTGAAATACAATATTTGCATTGACTTTTGATTACAATCTAAAAATCTAAGTTCTGTATCAACAGGTGTTTTTTTCCCCAGAACTTATTAATAGACATTGCAGGGACTTATTTTTGACCTGACGATCATTCAAAGCCATACCATAAGTAATGGGTAGGAAAAAGAAATTTGAAAAGCCAAAGTTATTGAAATGTATTTTAGCATACATTGTATACTGTTCATTGTAAACAGTGCAGTGCCGCGGTTGAGTCGTTGGGAACTAGGGAGTGATTCGTCGTTGTTGGCGCTGTTTAATTTCACCATCCAGACTAATCGATTGGACGAGTCGCGTACGTCCACATACATGTTATAGTAACGTTTCTGTCAACACGGGGACATGTAGATTCTATTAAAAGAAAGAATTCTTTGAAAGGAAAGAAAGAAAAACTAGAAAAACAAAGAGCGTAAACATGTTACAATATATCTGAAATATCAGACCTGGGGCCCTGACTACCATGTTTTTTGGTCATGTCATCGACGGACCAATATCAACTGGACGAAGCTATGCGCGCCTATGGCCTATTACAAAAATTGTGGTTCCGATTACGCTCAATTTTAGAATAGTATAGGTGGTGTAGGTACATTTATTATTTTATTTTATCTATATACTTTTTTTTTTGCATGTGTGAGTGTCTAGTTCATATTTTTCATTGTTTTTCGAATGGTCTCTGTACGTGTTATTTTTTTCTTCCTATCAGGTGTACAGCCATTACAGATTGGAATTTTTATTGTCTTTTTAAGTTGACCTTAGTTTCGCATCCACTATTTCTCGTGAGGCTTCACAATTTTTGCGATTTTATTATTTTTTCTCCAATACGCAATACAAAGTTTAGGGTCGGCAGTGAAAAGCTAGGTGGGGTCGGGTAACCTGAACCAAACAATTATTTTTTTAGGCCTCAAAACGTAAACATCGACATTTACAAGTGCGCCACCAAGAGGCATTTTATTGTAATCTCGCACACACAGAGGTACGCTCTGGGCGACGTCAACGAATGTTGACCCGAGTGTCAGGTCAGACCGGGATCGTAGTCAGGTGACTTAGGACTTTTGTATACACTTTCGGTACCTTTGTTGAGCAATCAGCATATATCTCTGAAAGGCTTATAAAACCATTACAACCAATGGAGTTATAACATCCAGTTAGACGTAGCAGATTAGTCCAGTAGCGTACGTGAAGTGAACAAATAGTCAAGGTCAGCAGCATAGTGTTTGGCAGATTGGCGAGGCGTTGGTCGACCTTCATCATAGTACATGACCTCTCTGTACTGTTATCAGTTCATTTGTCTTTGGACTAAACTATTTCGTTTTTGACCCCAGGCCCACAAAAATGTCTGCAACGGAGACAACACCACTGAACCAGCGGAGGCAGAGCAAGGTATGATAATGTACCCTTGGCATTGCGTG